>NC_142943.1:30590103-30610103 GCF_046866305.1 Octopus bimaculoides
ACAATGCGCACACGCACCCTTAAGTCGTTTCAACCTATTCTTTCTATCTCTCTTTCTTTCACCCATACAAACACACATACATAAACGCTAAACCTTTTCAAGTTTCTCTCTCTCTCTCCCTCACAACTTCTCTCTCTATCTCTCTCTCTCTCTCTCACCCCCCCCTCTCTCTCTCACCCTCTCTCTATGTCTCGGGCTTTCTCATATTATATATATATATATATATATATATATATATATATATATATATATGGTTGTATTTCTCTACTTTCACTTCTCTCTTTTAATCTATGGTTGTATGTGTACATTTATATATATGCATACATACATACATACATACATACATACATATATTATATATATATATATATATATATATATATATATGTATATATATATGTATATATATATATATATATATATATATATATATGTATATATATATATATGTATATATATATATATATATATATATATATATATATATATATATATATATATATATATATACATATATATATATATACTTACATATATATAATGATTTTATGTGTATTTCTGTGTGTTTTTATATATACATACGTGTATATATACATGAATATATATATATATATATATATATATATATATATTTACATACATACATATATATATATATATATATATATATATATATATATATACATCCACAGACACACACACACATACATACATGTGTGTGTGTGTGTGTGTGTGTGTTTATACATCACTCCCCACCAGTCCCTCTTCCCCCCCTCTTTCTCTCACCCCAGCTCCTCCTTTTATTAAAGATCTCAAGCTTTCTTTATTTTGTTCTTAATGTGTTTACTGTTTCTTTGTTTTTTTCTTTTTTGTACTAATTACTGTCGATTGTCGTTGTTGTTGTTGTTACTGCTGCTCTTATTGTTGTTGATCTTGTTGTTGTTGTTGTTGTTGTTGTTAAGCTCAGTGGTCAGTGACGTCTCTTTGCTGCAGCAGTGATTATTGTAGTAGTAAATATTGTTGTTTCAGTTGTTGTTGGTTTTGTAGTTTTCCTTTTCTTTTAGCCCCTGCTCAGTTCCGGATCCCTGTAAACTCATGATACAAGACACTCCACCCATAACCATCTCGCCTTTCCATTGTGTGGACATTGCGTGCCCTGGACTACTTTATGCTATATTTACCCCTACCCCCACCCTTTTAAAGACTGTAGGATGAAATTTGAGTGAAATTTAGCTGCCATGTCTAGCAAGACAGGTGACCACCTAAACACAGTCTGGTGTTGTTTTTGTTATTGTAGTTGTCACAGGTGTAATTCAAGGCAAACTGGCTGCTATTTCTAGCGGGATAAGTGACGACATAATGGGTCCCTGTGTTGTTGTAATTACAGATAATGTTTTTGCTTTTGTTGTTGTTGTTGTTGCTATTGCCGTGACTGTTGCTGCTACTGCCGATGTGGCTGCTGTTGCTGCTGCTGCTACTGTTTGTCAGCCAACACCCTCCCATCCCCCCCCCCCCCCCCACAAGGGAACACCCACTTGTTAAGTGCAATACTTAAACCGTCCGTAAATACACAACTCACACACACACACATGCACACGCACAAAATCAGACACACACGCACTCTCACTGTCAACGTTTTTACGCATGCGACCACGGGTATAAGCGCGCGCGCACACACACGCACACACACATACACTCACACACACACGCACACACAAAAATACGCACGCAGACACGCGCTCACATATACATGAATTCATTATAAGCATATGCACGCATATACAAATACACACAGAAAAACTACCTTCCACAATCTCACGCGCACATGTATTTTTGTTCATGCATACATACATATAAATACATATATACATACATGCATACATACATGCATAAATATATATACATACATACATGCATACTTACATTCACACCTGTGTACATATAAACAGATACATACATACATACACTCCTGCGTGTATATAAACTCATACATATATAGACATTTTCGTGTATACGTACATAGAAATATACATGCATATTTACATGTATGCATACTTGTTTACATGCGCACATACATAATAGAAATATATATATATATATATATATATATATATATATATATATATATATATAAGATGCATGTCTACATTTATTTGTATATGGAAATATACATACATTCATGCATACAGACATGCATACATATATGCATATATATACATACATACATACATATATATATATATACATATATACATACATACATATATATATATATATATATACATATATACATACATATATATATATATATATATATATATATATATACATATATACATATATATATATATATATATATATATATATATATATATATATATATATATATATATATACATATATATATATATATATATATATATATATAGATGCATTCTTTCACAAATACACATTAAATTCATACGAAGATATGTGTGTGTATGCTTGTGTACATGTATCTATGAATGTATTATGTAAGTGTAGTTATATGCATGGATATGTACGTATTTCCCCTAATCTTTCAATCCCTCTACCCCTACCTCTTTCTTTTCCTTCCACGTGACCGGTGTTCGGTCATGTATGATCTTTCTTTCTTAGCTCGACTGCCGGCCGCGAAGCATCTCTTATATTCGTGTCGCTTGACTTTCATCTCTTATGGTTGTCTCCTAAGTTCCTGCCTCAAAGCTCTCACTCCACACACGCCAGCTCAACTTGATTCGTTTTTTATCAGTTGAAAGACACCTGTTGTTACTTTCTTCTTGTTTGTATTTGTAATTGTGTAACATGCTCTCCGTTTTTTTTACTTTGTTGTCGTACACGTTCGCTTGCTTTCTCCCAAAAATTGTAATGCTCTTAGCTTCGAGTTTTGGGGACAACCAGATTTGAACAGCCTCAAGTGTAACTGCCCGAAACTGTAAGGATAATTTGGTAACTTGACTGATGAGAGGAGGCTGCGAATGACCCGTCCTTGTTTTTATCTGTTCGTCTTTTTATTATTTTTCCTGCCTGTCTTTGCATCGTCTATCTGTCCGGATTTTTTAATGTCGTCTGTTGAGTTCTTGTTCCATTTTGGAGGATATATATATATATATATATATATATATATATACATATATATATATATATATATTGTAAGTATGTATATAGGGATCGAGGTGTAGAAAGAAAGTTAGCTTCAACCAATCCGTAGTAAATATAAAAAACAACTTTCAGGGTTAATAATGATTTACTGAGACGGAAGGTTGTGGATTTTTTTCGCATCGAAGTATGATAAACTGGTAGTTTTTTGGGTTTTTTTAATTCACGGTTGGCGACCAGGGTTGCCGTGCGTGCGAATAAGAATACAAGAGTTACGGAATGGAGTAGATAAGATCCGGGATACATATGCTTCATAGCGAGCGAAACCTCAGAAGTGGTAAATATCCAGGCGAGGTGTATTTTGTTTTTTTCGTTGTTCGAAAAATGTTCGTTTTTTATATTTTCGTTTTTATGTTTTCATCTCTCATTGTGTTTAACGTTTTTTTTAAAGTCCTGTACCCATATATGCATGTATGTACATATATGTATGGATATATGCATATATTTATATATTATTTATATTATTATATGATCGAACGCCACGCATCCTTTTCCAAGTGTATATGTATATATATATATGTACATAGGCATACATACATATACACATGTACATACTTACATATGTATGTATATACACATGCATATATGGGTACATGACGTCAAAAAACGTAAACAACATGAAAAACGGGAACGTGAATTACAACTACATGGAAAACGAACTTTTTTTTTTGCGATCAACGAAAGAAATAAATAGAAAAACAAGACATGCAGCATACAGAACAATCCCTTCATCAGTTGTCCCCTGTTTTATCAACTCCGCATTTCGAGCAATACTCACACGCCCGCGCGCGCACACATATATATGTGTGTGTGTGTGTGTGTGTGTGTGTGTGTCTCTGTGTGTTTGTGCGTCTCTGTGTGTACCTGTGTTAATACACACCATCTGGCCTGTTGAAGCACGTACATTCTTATATACAAACAGCACTGAACACCTGTTTCAATATTTATCAATATGTCCGTGTATTTTGAATTTATACTTTATACGTCTACAAATACACAAGCATAAATATAAATACAGGAGTGTGTGTGTGTATATGTGTGTGTGCGCGCGCGTGTAGATACACAGATTGATAGACGTGTGTGTGTGTAAATATGTATGTATATACATATAGAAGCACGTACCACAGACACTCTCTCTCTCTCTTTCTCACATACACGCGCGCGCACACATATGCATATGGACATAGAGATACACGCACACTCACAGACACATATAACTGTCTACACTTAATCACAAACCTTACCATGCCCTTATCACCCACATTCACACACATGCATATACGTATATGTTTATGTTTTCGTATTTGTGTTAGGGTTATTTACAAAAAATATTTGCTCTTAAAAGGGCTCAATACTACTAAAAGCAGTCTCGTAAGTCATTATACATTAAAATGTTGACTGTGTTTTCAGGTTCCAGCGTTGGAAAGTTTTTCAAGCCATAACCAAAATAGAGAATTGGCAGGCGTGGCAGCTTGGTAAGATGTTTGCTTCCCAACCACATGGTTGCCCGTTCGCTTCCACTACGTGGCACTTCGACAAAGTGTTTTCTGTTATAGCCTTGTGAGTGAATTTGGTAGACAGAAACTAAAAGAAGTCTGTCATATATATATATTTCTCAAAATACAATGTTTATATACCAAAAAGATTTTATAACATTTTTATAACATTTTTCTTACATTTTTCTGACATAATTTAAATATATACTTTAACCATGTAACACAAGCCTTCTGTAGTTTTTCACTTTTATTATCTTTTTTATATATATATATATATCTATATATATATATATATGTATATATATATATATATATATATATGTGTGTGTGTGTGTGTGTGTGTGTGTGTGTGTGTGTGTGTGTGTGTGTGTGTGTGTGTGTGTGTGTGTGTGTGTTTGCGTGTTTGTGTCTGTGTGTGTCCCCTACAACCGCTTGACAACCGCTGTTGATGTGTTTACGTCCTCGTAACTTAGCGGTTCGGCACACGAGAGCGACAGAATAAGTACTAGGCTTTAAAAAAATAAGTACTGGTGGTGATTCATTTGAAAATTTTTCATGGTGCTGCCCCAGCTAGGCCGCAGTCTAATGACTGAAACAATTAAAAGATACGGAAGATAAAAAAATGAAAGATAATATTCCAACTGGTAACAACTAGAAAATAAGTTATACTCGGCCACTTAGAATAAAGTTTTCAAAAGCAAGACTGTGAGTTGAATGAAATATTTAATCTTTAATCGTTAGTCCGACAAAAAATATTTTTATACAGAATTACAGAAAACAATCACAAAACCTTTCCTATAGAAATGTAATATAAATTTAATGAGAAATCTGAATCATGTCCGATATACGTAACAGGCTCTCAGGATAAATACCGTGTAAGTGGCACCTTCATTATAGATGTTATCTCGGGACGAATACTGCAGTAACTGGCCTATCGCATGATATATAAATACACACACTCACATACATTAAGTAGGGCGAGCTGGCAGAAACGTTAGCACGCCGGGCGAAATGCTTAGCGGTATTTCGTCTACCGCTACGTTCTGAGTTCAAATTCCGCCGAGGTCGACTCTGCCTTTCGGGGTCGATTAAATAAGTACCAGTTACGCACTGGGGTCGGTATAATCGACTTAATCTGTTTGTCTGTCCTTGTTTGTCCCCTCTGTGTGTAGCCCATTGTGGGTAGTAAAGAAATATCACATACATTAAGTAGGGTACATAGATGAGTATCTTAATCAATAGGTTTTCAACTTCTAAATATTTGTGCTTAATTAAATTATCATTTTTGGAGTTTAAAAATGTCTTTTGAGGCAGCAGAAAGAAGAAAGAGACAAAGAATGTATCGAAGATTAATTAAGAGTATAATTAATATTTGGATATTAAAGGTCAAGCAATATTAAAACCTACAGGTCAGTGAGGTTGAACGGAGAATGGACAGTAGTATAGCGAAAGGAAAGGAGAATGGTAGCGGCGTGCATGGTTGTACGGGTGTTTGACTATGTGTGTTAATTATTGCTGTGTATGTGTGTGTATGTGTGTGAGTGTGTATGCGTTGTGTGTGTGTGTGTGTGTGTGCGCGCGTGTGCGCGCATGTGTGTTTTACCTGTGTATGTGTTGCGAAAAGCTTTCCATAGACTATTTTAGTGTTATGAATTGGTAAAGTACGCCAGAGTAATACGAAGTTGAAGATTTTGTAGCGAAATACTAGGTATTTCTTTCTTTTGATATTTTTAGTGGGGAGGGAAGACGAAGGGTAAAGGGAGGGAGAAAGTTATCCTCCAACCGAAAATCTTGGTCCACATGCTCTTGTAACAGAATATATTCCTCTAAAAGCACCCAAAGTGACAGGTGATGGTGCTAAACTGAGTGAAATATTAAGTCTTTTACTCCCAACCAAGATATAGCAGGGTTTGAACTTTGAGCGTAAATACTTGGAGGAAATACCAACATGCACGCGCGCCGATGTTCTTCTAGTTCCACCAATTTACCTCCTTCGATTGGCAAGTTGTTTTCGTTCTTTCCTATTACAGACAGCCAATTTTTTAGCATTACAGCTTTGGTTTTCCGGAATCTTGATTCCAGAACCTCTCTGGATTACTATTCTTTCCAAATCAGCGATTCTCGTCATAGCCAACATAGAGAAAATTAGAAGAATGAAAAAGCAAAATTCATCCTCGTAGAATCTGAACTCACTAATTCAGAAACGAACACAATCAAGCATTTAATGATTTGGCCAATTCACCGAAAGCGGATGCAGACATACATAACGTTAATTAATTTAACAAACTAACCATATGAATAGTTCGAAAGTTCAACAACATTTGAATAAAATTCTTGAGTCGGTGAAGGCCTGTGAAATCAATTAATATATATATATATATATATATATATATATATATATATATATATATATATATATATATATATATATATATATATATATATATATATATATATATAAAGTGTCTGCTCAAAAACCAGCTAATATAAAGCTTCTCAAACTGCTGAAAACAACAGCTACGATCTTCAGAGGTGGCTGTGTCGAACAATATAGTTCTAGATAAATAAATGACGAGATTGTCATAAGCACATCGTCTTTGATCATAGTTATGTTCGAAAACAACTAATCTGGAAATACACAGTAACAACAAACTTTATTTCCAGTGACAGTGTCTGCCCTGGTGATAAACTTGCAAGTTACTGCAACCAATATGCGATACGTACAGATGACAAAAAGTGGAAAATATACGATATTTAACATCGTGGAAAATATACGATTATTAATATCGTAAGATACACATTTCCTCCTCCCACCATTGAAATTTTAAAAAATTTCGATAAACTGATGGTCCTCATACAACTCACCATTTAAACAACTAAAACTGCTAAGAATATGAATAAAATTACAGGTAACGGACGGACCGTTTCATAGCACAGTGAAGCTTATGTAACAAGCTTCACTAAACGGTCGTAACTCGTGCTTTACCTTTTCCATTTGGGAAAATATACATATATATAAACATATATATATATACTCTGTTAAAGTCTGTCAGATGAGGCCTGATGAATGCCAATAGGCATGAAAGTACGTACTCGCCTTTATATATTTGATTTTCTTTATATATTTGATTCTCTATATTTAATACTTAATATTTCATATATTCAATAAGACATTCAACACTTCATTTCAGTTTTCATTTTACCATTTACTTTTATAAGACTATAAATAAAACATAAAAAACAGACAGAGTTGGAACTCTTTTAAATAATATACATATGTGTGTGTGTGTGTGTGTGTGTGTGTGTGTGTGTGTGTGTGTGTGTGTGTGTATGTGTGAGTGTGTGTGTGTGTGTGTGTGTGTGTGTGTGTGTGTGTGTGTGTGTGTGTGTGTATAAACAAGCTTGAAATAATGGTCATTACATATAATACCTTTATTTGAGCAAATTTGGCTTACAGCTGATTCCAGTAGTCATTATAGGTACATTCCTCATAGGTTTGCTCAATTGGTTTATTGATCAATTTAGCCAAATTAATGCCACTCTCTTGTTATATATATATATATACACACACACATTTTTGTTATATATATACATGTATGTATGTATGTAAGTACGAATGTATGTATGCATGTTATGACCCTATTAGAATTACCAGCAGAAAACCTATCGCAGGGCAGGGTTTTCACTAGTATTACTAGTCATGTAATGATGTAGCACAAATGTGCACACTTACTACACATTGAGATAGTCATATCTAATTATATATTGTATCTAAAATCTAAATGATGTTTGAAGTTAAATGCAATATTTTATAGCTCTGATATCATATGATATAATCTCATGTTGTTAAATATCTTTGAGTATATTATAGAGGTAAAACGTGCATTTATGTTTAAAGTCTGATTAAATATCTGTTACGGGTAAAACATTGATCCACGCTTATCTGAACTCAGCTTTTCATATACGTCATATTTATTGATCCACGAATAATGCATCTATATAGAAGTATGTGCTTAGAAATAAGTGTGTGTGTGTGCGTAATTTTACAACAAAAGGGTTGATTGTGACTTCGAATTTCTGCAAACTGTCGAAGCCAACCACAAGTGTAGTTTCTATGGGACAGCAAACCTCTTTAAAAAATAATCTAAATGATTTGGTAGTTGTGAGTGTTGCTGCTGCTCTCTTGTTAACTGATTCAGGGTCTATACGATCACCGAAATTTGAATTTTGAACCGTTAAGTTTCTACAAACCCAGACATCGAGTGCAATATTTTTATTTGTGATTAATGTAGTTGTATGCTTATTTTAACACTGTGGCCATACTGTAAGTATTACTTCCACCGTCAATTGGCTTTCATTTTTCATGAATAAGATGTACTGTTTACAAATGTTTTCTTACCTAATTTTACTTTGTTTAGTGCGATTGCTAGTCAACGCTAGAACATCGTATTTGTTTGGCCAGTATAACAGTTGGTGTCGTGAAGTTTACGACTTGTATTTTTATCATTACCAGCATCTTCACGAGTTTACAAGCTTTTAGTCTGATATTGATAAAAAAAAAACAATATTTGTAGTGTTTTTGTAGTATATTAATGGTACTAGTTTGTGGTTCACTGTGTCATGTTTTACGAGGTTTTAAATTATTTTGGTTTTAAGACTTGTACACAGCTTTTTAGAGGCTCCGTCAGCGAGCGATTTTAAAATTAAATGCGAGTGAAGGCTCTCCTACTCCTGGTGTTAATGGAGGTGATCTATCCATTATTTTCTATTTGGATGCTTATGACTAGAAATCAAGTCATTGAATTTTCAGGTCTATTTCGCTCTGTTCTGCAGTTGTTATCTACGTCTCCTTCTAGTTTCTCAACAACTTCTGGGGCGTCCTTTACAACTGACATATCGTCTACAAATCTGATGTACATTATATGATGTACATCATACTTCGTGTGCATGTTTGTACCTTCGTTACAATTTTGTTTTCTATCGTGGTCAAGCAGAAAACTGCAATCGTCTGTCCTTATAGACAACCCATGAATACCCCACCTTTCATTTTAATATTTTACAATATGAGCAATCTGTAGTATAGACCAACTGCACAAGACGCTAAATTCATCAGTAAGTCAGCTGGTTTCATGAATAGTTTTATTATTGAATATTTTTATATACTATTTAATAAGGATATCATTGTTTCTTCCAACGGAATATTAGTTAACAGACTTTCTACGGCTAAGGTGCAATTGTTGCCAATTTTCCAAGAACTCTAAAAACACTTCAAATTATGCATACTGCGTATCTTTTCGGTATTTGTTGTTTGATAATGTAATCAAATTGTTTAGCAGCCTTGCATGGTGATGTATATATTCGAAACATTATAGGTCGAAAAGAGTTATTTTGTTTGGTTATTTTTAGTGCCTCAGAGATAATTCTTGAAAGACCGTGGCTTTGTGGTTACGGCGTTGCAGTCACGATCGCAAGATTGTTTTCGAGTCATGGACGGCACACACACACACACACATACATTTATACATAGATATGCATTCATGCACACACAAACACACACAGATATATTCCTATATATGTACGTACATACATACATACATACATACATATATATATATGTATGTATGTATTTGCGTGTCTGTGTTTGTCCACCCCACCATCACTTGATAACCGATGTTGATGTGTTTAGATCCCCGTAACTTAGCGATTCAGCAAAGGAGACCGCTAGAATAAGTACTAGGCTTGCAAAGAATAAGTCCCGGGGTCTATTTGTTCGATTAAAGGTGGTGCTTCAGCATGACCGCAGTCAAATGACTGAAACAAGTAAAAGAATAAAAGAATATATAAGTAGAATAAGAAATACAAAGTCTTTGGTACAGCATCATTATATTTTGAAAAATGAATAGAAATAGCTTTTTTTTATAAGAATCTAATAACAAAGCCTTGTGAGTGGATTTGGAAGACGAAACTGAAAGAAGCCCGTCGTATATATGTATATACATATATGTATGTGTGTGTATATGTTTGTATGTCTGTGTTTGTCCCCCCAACATCGCTTGTCAACCGATGCTGGTGTGCTTACGTCCCCGTAAGTTAGTTGTTCGCCAAAAGGGATCGATTGAATAAGTACTAGGCTTACAAAGAATAAGTCCTGGGGTCGATTTACTCGACTAAAGGCGGTGCTCTAGCATGGCCGCAGTCAAATGACTGAAACAGGTAAAAGAGTAAAAAGAGTAAAGAGTATATATATTTGTAAACACACACATATACATGCACACATACGCACATGAATATGCGTAGAGAAAGAGAGAGAGAGGGAGAGAGAGAGAGAGAGAGAGAGAGAGAGAGAGAGAGAGAGAGAGATACGCGCGTGTGTGTTGGTGTCAGTGACGTTGTGTAACTCCACCTCCAAAAGGCAGGTAAGATAGTCAGGTTAGAACTGAGAAATAGATCCTACAGGAAGAGAAAGAAATACAACAGAGTGCTTTACAGTATTACTACCATCACCACCACACCACCACCACCACTACAGCCATTGGCACCCCCATTACCACCACCAACAACCTAAGCAACACCATCGCCACCACCAACACAACATGACTACCACCACTACCTTATGTGGTCATGTGGTACATTGACCAAAGAGGAGTTGAGGATGTCAAAATATATTCGTTGTTAGCGACTGTTCGTGTTAATGAAATTTAAAGTTTCTCTGTCTCTCTCCCCTCTCTCTCCTTCGAGTGTGTGTGTGTGTTTGTGTGTGTGTGTGTGTACCGTTTATAGCTCGGCTTAAGTCATTCACCGTTCTAGATGTGAATGACAAATTCGAGTTCAGGTCAGTCAACTTTGCCTTGCATCTCTTCAGAGGCGGCGGTGGGAGAGTCACTAAGAACTGGTAGTTCATTGAAGGGCAGGTGAGAAGTCGCTGTCACTATGTTCAAGAGACCCGACTAACCACCTCTATGTAGTAACTTGTCCTGCATGAAATAGCAGCCAAATCTGCTGAGGCAAAACAAACGTGCCAGGAAGCAGACATATATACACGCATATTTAATGTGCGTGTGTGTGTGCACACATACTTATGTATACATGACACACACACACACACACACACACACATATATATATATATATATATATATATATATATATATATATATTTATATATATATATATATTTATATATATATATAAATATATATACACACACACACATATTCATAGAAATATATATACATACCGGCGCAGGAGTGGCTGCGTGGTAAGAAGCTTGCTTCCCATTCAGATGGTTCTGGGTTCAGTCTCACTGCATGGCATCTTGGGCAAGTGTCTTCTACTATAGCCTCGGGCCGACCAAAGCCTTGTGAATGGATTTGGTAGACGGTAACTGAAAGAAGCCCGTCGGATGTGTATATGTATATATCTATGTGTTTGTGTCTGTGCTTGTCCCCACACCATCGCTTGACAACCGATATTGGTGTAATTAGGTCCCCGTAAATTAGTGGTTCGGCAAAAGATACCGATCGAATAAGTACCACGCTTACAAAGGGCCGATTTTTTCGACAAAAAAGGCGGTGCTCCAGCATGGCCACAGTCAAGAATGACTGAAACAAGTAAAAGAATAAAAGAATATATATGTGTGTGTGTGTGTGTGTGAGAGAGAGAGTTAGTGCAAACAGGAAAAATAGAACTCAAAAACTTAGTATATGTATATTTTATTAATATTGATCCGAAGTAACAGAGTGACTCAAGGTCCAAGAGTTTCGTGCGTTGGCATTATATATATATGTATATATATATATATATATATATATATATATATACATATCCTACTCTGTCTCCGTGTTTATATATGTGTGTGTGCGTATTTGTACGTACGTATACATGCATACATGCATGTATGTATGTATGTATGTATAATGAGCATTTATGGAAAATACAACGAATATGAAAATTCAGCCTGACTGATTTAGTTCCGTTTGTCTATATTGTGTGGCGTTACTGGTCTGGGGTTAATATGATATTCTATTAAATGTCAAAACTGTTGATTTTTGCGTTATTTAAACTAGTTTAGTTTTTTGTGTATCGGCATCATGAGGTGGTACACTACACCGAGCTGTATAAAGACACCATGTCGTTGTACAGTCCACCTTGGAGTATACATGATAGATAGATAGATAGATAGATAGATAGATAGATAGATAGATAGACGCATATAACTACCAAACACTGGTACCCTATATACCAAGAAGGACTGTAACGCTGCTGCCACGTAGAGATACAACTCAAGTAGCAGTATGGTTAACCTTGTTGTATGGGGGGTACCCAGAAGAGATACACTCCTGCTTGGTGGACAGAGGTGCCAAGTACCAGTACATTCTACCACGGTGTATAGATGTACCATGTAGAGGTGCCAAAAAGGGTGTTAGCAGGTGGTATAAGTTCTACAAAATACTGCTGTGATGAGAAGCGGTGTACCACAATGCGGTGAAGTACGATTGAGTTATATATGTATGTAGTGTATATATATATATATATATATATATATATATATATATATATATATATATATATAGTTCAAATGTATATACATGTATGTGTGTGTGTGTGTGTGTGTGTGTGTGTGCATGTATATATGTATGTATGTACGAATGTATGTATGTGTATGTATATATATATATTGTAAGCAGCCGTTGGTAGAAGTAGAAGCGGCATTGATAGTTGCAAGGTGTCTTGGTGAGGTTGAAAAAAGAGGGAGATATGATGATGATGTTGATGGTAGTGGTGCTTATAGTGTTGATGCTGGTGAGTGGGGGCGGGGCGAAGCTTTCCCTGGTGACAATCGCCAGTCTTCGGTGGAGACATCCTATGATCCAATTGGATTATGGGAACACTCCCACCGACACATACACACGCACACACACACACACACACACACACACAACACAACACATTCACATGCACATACACAAAACAGAGCGTGTGCTACGTGAGGAAAGGGCTCCTTCTACTACGATAGAAACTTGAAATAAATCAAATATTAGAAAAATAAATTAAAAGATTTTGAAATATAAATAAATATCATTAAAAATTAATATATATTATCAACAGAAAAATATCAGAAATTAGAAAAGAAATCAAAACATACATATAAAACAAAGGGGGTAAAACGTAAAGCTGCCAAAAAGTTTCGAGTTCATACCCTAGTCGGTAACTTTACACACCAAGGGCCGACACGGAGATTTCCACTCAAATTTACTCCCCATAGTTTTCCACGCCAGGAATCACCCTTCATTCAACTCAGTCTTGTCTGTCTGTCAGTCTTGTCTGTCCTGTCTATCTGCCCGACCGGTCTGTCTGTTTGTCTGTCCATCCACATCTGTCTGTCTGTCTGTTTCTGCCTGTTGCACGAGCTTGTGGTTGTAGCCTCTTTTTCAATTAATAGTAAATGAAGTATTGTGTGGTGTGTATGAGTGTGCGTATGTGTACGTACACAGTGTGTGTGTGTGAGTACATATGGGGGTGAGAGGATTTGTACATCAGTGTGTGTGTGTGTGTATGTGTGTGCGTGTGTGTGTGCATGTGTGAAAGATGAAGAGAGAAAAGATAACGTGTGTGCGCGCGCGTATAAATGTCTGTGTGTGTGTGTGTGTGTGTGTGTGTGTGTGTGTTTCTCTGTGTGTAAAGTGACTGTGAAAGAATTTAAGAATCAAAGACTTCCATTCAACAATCACTTCAACACACTGACATACATACATTACATACATACACATATATATTTGTAAATATATACGTACATATACATATACACACGCACACATACACACACACACACACACACACACACACACATATATATATATCTTCCTTCCTCTCTTATCTTCTTCCTCTCTCCTCTGTCTGTCTCACCATTTCCTCCACCACCGGCATAACCATTCCACTGACACTGGCGGTATATGTTCCTGCTTCCTCCCTCCGCCCACTCTCTCTATCTCATCATCACTCCCTCTTCCCCTACCCCTACCACTCTCTTAATCATAATGTTTAACTTACACACGTTCTTGCTTAATTTTCTCTCGTCTACCGTTTTTTCCTCTTTTTTCCTCTTATATTGAACATCTTTTCTCCTTCTCCTCACAAGTTCCTCCATCTTTTTCTACCTCGTTTTATTTTGTCTCCTCTCTCCTTTCACCAACTATTTTCTCTTTCATGTTTAGGTACTTCTTCTTCTTCTTCTTCTTCTTCTTCTTCTTCACTTTCTTATTCTTTCCCTTCTTCTTCTTATTCTTCTTATTCTTTCCCTTCTTCTTCTTCTTCTTCTTTCCCTTCTTCTTCTTCTTCTTCTTCTTCTTCTTCTTCTTCTTCTTCTTCTTCTCCTTCTCCTCCTCCTCCTCCTCCTCCTCCTCCTCCTCCTCCTTCGTCTTCTTTTTCCACCCTTCTTTGTTTCTTCTTACTATTCTCACCCTCCTTCTTCTCTACATTCTTCTCGTCCTTCTTTTCTTCCTCCCTTCTTCTTCGTCCCCTTCTTCTCTTCCTCTCTCCTTTTTCGCCTTCTCTTTCCTTCTGTCTTTCCATCAAATCGACCGAACTGAGATTTGAACTAGAAATACAGAGTTACGCATCGTTTCTTTGTCTCTGGCTCAAAATGATGTGGCCAACACTCATCGTGGCTTACGAAACGTTTAAAGAAACCAGCTAGATCTGCCTCAAACAATGTCAAATTTTCCCGTCAGTTGGTCAACCAGGTGCGCTTTTGCTCAGGTGTAAGAACACGTGACATCCACCGAACAGAAACCTTCGTCATGCGAAGTTCACTGTGCTGAATATTCTCAACTCTGTCACAGGATATGCTAAATAGCATAAGCTATTTGATTTGTAGACAAACGCCTGTCATCCATCAACATGTGGTGAATACGATCAATGTTTTCCTCAGTGGTGGCCGTTACAGGACGTCAAAACCTTGGGCCATCTTCAGGACTCTCCCTTACACTCTTAAAACCAAATGCCCAACTTTGCTCTGTTGAGAAAGCTGGAACATCAACCCCTAATATAAGCAACCATTTCAGAATTAATGTCCGTGGCAGCTAAATCTCTTTCCTGCAGGTACTTGATAACACCACGATGCCAAATTTTGTCGATCTTCAAGAAACGTCACCACTAGTTACTTTCAAAATCTTTGAGCAGTCATATCTCAATTTATCTGGAAATAAACAATGTAGCTATTAATGAATGGAATTGAAATTAATGTAGGTAAGATTTCACAGCTCTAGCATCATTCCTTCATAGCCAGCCTATGAACTTGTCAGCCCATCCTCGTGTGTGTGTATATATATATATATATATATATATATATATATATATATATATATATATATATATATATATATATATATATATATATATATATATATATATGTGTGTGTGTGTGTGTGTGTGTGTGTGTGTATATATATATATATATATATATATATATATATATATATATATATATATATATATACACATGTGTATATATATATATATATATATATATATACATGTATATATATACATGTACAGACAGACAGACAGACAGATAGACAGACAGATAGACAGACAGACAGACAGACAGACAGACAGACAGACAGACAGACAGATAGATAGATAGATAGATAGATAGATAGATAGATAGATATAGCAGCTGCTGTCTTTGCTAGAAAACCTTAGCTCTTGAACATAAAACATTTAGCAAAATGGCCCAATGATTATAGTTAAAAACTTTAAATTATGATATGTAGACAGAACAGTCTCTCGCTGGTTTTTAACGAAATGCTCACACATATTGGGTTGATGACCTCTTCAATAGAGCAAAGACTTTTGTTGTGTGACTCAAAGAACAATTTTAGAACTATTGTGCTTGAATTTGGTCGATGCTAAAGTTCGACTAATATACCTTGTTTATGCCCATATGGATGTATTCAACATCAGAAATATCTTTGGTATTTGTCCAAGATTACTCTTTCCTACACCATGTCAGATAGGAAGGTAATATCCTGACATTTTTTGCTGATGGAATGTATAATGGCTTCAACAGATATGTGACATAAATGACATTTTCGGTCTCATATATACATACTTACATATATATATATATATATATATATATATGTGTGTGTGTGTGTGTGTGTGTGTGTGTGTGTGTGTGTGTGTACACATACACACATGCACACGCACACATATGCACACACACACACACATATATACATATATATATATATATATATGGTTGTATATGTGTGTGTGTGTGTGTGTGTGTGTGTTTATATACATAAGCATATACATATGTATGTGTGGGTGTGTATTTGTACACACAGACATACCCATATATGTATATACATATATACCAAGAATATTTCTACAAATGGGTAAAAAAAACTTAATGAGTGCGTGCGTCACAAATAATATTTTCAGGATTAAATAAAAAGACAATAAACGGAAAATATGACACACCTATAAAAATAATTTTAGAAACTCATAGTAAATAAACAAACAAAAATATACTAAATACACAGGCGAATAGAAAACACAGAAGGTCACCAATTCTTCATCAGTTATCGCCCAGAGGGGTCAAACGCAATTTCAGCCATTATCGATAATATTGCTTCCACTCTGGAGGCACCCACAAGAAACCTGCCAGGAATCGGACCTAAACACAACAAAACGAAACGAGCTCGAGACGAGACCGTTAGCGGACGGTGGACAAAACAATTTTAGTGTGGGGTGGGGTGGGGTGGGGGTCATCACTCTAGTAGCAGTTTTCTCTGTGCCAAATGTTAAATCGGATGCAAGGCTGGGAATAACGAAGGAGTCATTCTTAGATTTCACAAATTACTTAGAGATAAGAACAGAAAGGAGTTCACCAAGGATATGCTTTGAGTGAAGCTGCGCAGAAATGTGAAAAGTTACATGCAAAATTTTGCCTAATCGCGTTCTACGTGAAAGAAACGCAATAGAAAGTGCATGAATGAAATTCGTACCGCAAATGGTTCGTTAGTGGCGCAAGAGGAATCCGTACACATATCGTGTAACATAAAGGGCTTCAGGCGCATGTTGTGCGGATGGTGTGGTAATGGTGGCGTCAGTGTTGTTGCTGGTGGTGGTAGTGATCAAGTGTTGGTAGTGGTGGTGGCAGTGGGATAGTGGCAGTGGCAGGGAAATTGGTGGGTGATCGAGGTTCACTGTGGTGCGGATAATGATTGACCTAGAGATATTTGCGGTGGCCCTCGCAGCTGCAGCCGGTGTTGCTGCTGTCGCTGCTGGTGGTGTTGCTGCTGCGGCTGCTGCTGCTGCTACTGATTATGATGATGATTTAGTGTTACTGACGTGTAGGTTTGGTGAGCAGAATGAGCGAGAAGCGAATGACCGGAAAGAGAAGCGAAACAGCTGATCGGAAGAATTTTTGTGTTTATGCATGTATATATATATATATATATATATATATATATATATATATATATATATATATATATATATATATATATATATATATATATATATATATGCCTGAAGCTACTTTAATATCTGTATGTCAGTATGTGAATATGTTATGTGTGTGTGTGTGTGTGTGTGTGTGTGTGTGTGTGTGTGTGTGTGTGTGTGTGTGTGTGTGTGTGTGTGTGTGTGTGTGTGTGTGTGTGTGTGGATGAGTGTATGTGTGTTTTGGATGCATATGTGTATGTTTGTGTTTATGAGTTTGTGTACATATATATAGATAGATATATATATATACATATATGTACGCATAGTATGTGTTTCTCTGCATGCATGAATGTCTGTCTGTCTGTATGTATGTATGTATGTATGTGTATATAAGAGTATATATGCAAATCGGCAGAAAGTTACGAAAGTGGCATAAGAGCTGTACTGACAGCTTGAACGGCACTTATCCAACTAATTTAGAAACTGTGAGTTGGTTTCTTATATACTGGGCTTTACAATTCTTTCTGGAATGCCCGACTTTCTGGAATTTCTACCACACATATAATTATGTGCATACGTACGCACACACACATATATATCTATACATGTATATGTATACGTTAGTATGTATGCATGTATATACGATATACATACATACATACATATATATATATATATATATATATATATATATATATATATATATATATATAATATATATATAATATGTATATATATATATATATATATATATATATATATATATATATGTATGTATGTATATATATATATATATATATATATATATATATATATATATATATATATATATATATATATATATATATATATATATATATATATATATATATATATATATATATATATATGTATGTATGTATGTATATATATATGTACATATATACAGAGCAGCCCAAAAGTAGGTTTACAGTTATTCAACTATCTCTTTCGCATTCATATATTAACAGTTTAGATCCTTTTTTTTGAGAAATAATACATTTCTAAGTCTCTCAGAGAGATTTATGCAGTAGTGATGCGTTGAAGTAGTTGTATGCTGTCAACTTAATGCGACAGTCCCGTGAAGGGAATAATACTACTGTTGTTTAGACCTAGGAAGCTGCACCGCTTCCTGTTGGCCTTCACACATTTCCTGTGTCCTTATGTTTACAAGGGGGAGACAAGCACCTCCACCCAGCTATGCCTGCATCCAGAGACATGTTTCTGAGTCTTTGCTCGTCTTTAGTCTGGAGTAGCATGACCTGCTAGTCGAAGATGCCTGTCAAGCTCTTGTAAACATATAATAATTCTAGTGAAATACATTCACTCATTTCAAATTTCTCCCCCTTGTTCTGTACGAATACTTTTTCCACCCCTAAATATTTATATTTGTATATAAATTCATTAGTTACTATAATTTATTAGTTTCTTTTGCATATTCTTAGTTTACGCATGTATATGCAAATATAGTATGGGTATATTCCATTTATGTTCATTAGAAATTAAATAAATAAAGAATTTTGACATGTACGAATATTTATTTCACCCCACTGTAGATAGATAGATTGATAGATAGATAGATAGATAGATAGATAGATAGATAGATAGATAGATAGATAGATAGATAGATAGATAGATAGATAGATCGGGAAACAATCATGTGAAAAAAATGCTAGTGTAATTGGGAAATCGAGATGAAGAGGGAAAGATATATCATCGGGAAGAAAAAAGATGAAGAGAGGAAGTGATAGAAATGGATAGTGAGAGAAACAGAGCGAGGTGGTGAAAAATGAAAAGCAAATAGCCAGGGATCAAAAGAGGTTGTTAGAAAAGTGATGCAATAATACAGATTAT
>NC_142943.1:30615103-30620103 GCF_046866305.1 Octopus bimaculoides
GTCTACGTTTTGTTTGCAATGTCCTGTACCCAGATATGCACCTATACATACAGGTGGATGTCGGTATGCACATACCTGTACATATATATGCATATACTCATTTACTGTTTGTTTTTACATGACCGAACGCAGCGTCAACAATTTGTAAGTAGTTATCGTAACTTTATATTTTCCGACGCTACTCTATCTCTTTCTCTTTCTCTTCCTCTATCATTTTTCCCCTCTCGTTCCTCCTCTTTACTACTACGTATCTCGCTTTAGCCCTCTCGTTGTTCCTCTGTTACTACTACGTATCTCCTTTTCCCCCCTCGTACTTCCTCTCTTTCTCTTTTCCTCTCGTTGCTCACCTATTCTTCTACTTCCTCCCTTTGTTTCTCCCTCTACCACTCTCTCTCTCTCTCTCTCTCTTCCCCTTACACCGGCATGGTCACATGCTTCCGGTCAATAATCCTTTTCTTCCTTGGCTATCGCCGAGCAAACACGCGAACTCACTTCGTCCCTACTTTCAAGTTCGTGCCTCACAGCGTTCATACACACATAATTTTTCCTGTCTGGCCGTAAAGCCTTTTCTGTTTGTTTTCCTGTCTTGTTTTTTGTCCGCCACTACATTCCTCCATGGCAAGGTTTAATTTGTGTATACAAATTTAATTTGCGGTCCATGGGAAGATCCGTTTTAACGATGCGTCCTACCCAGCTCTTCGAAACGCCGGTGTTAAAACGGGGGTAGCTGATGAAGAAGAATGTTCTCTATGTGGCTTGTGTGTTTTCTCGTCTACGTTTTGTTTGCAATGTCCTGTACCCAGATATGCACCTATACATACAGGTGGATGTCGGTATGCACATACCTGTACGTATATATGCATATACTCATTTACTGTTTGTTTATATATATATATATATATATATATATATATATATATATATATATATATATATATATATATATATATATATATATGTATATATATACGAGGGGAAGTAAAATATTATCTGCACTTCCGCCATAACATATCTTTATTATTGTCACACGGCCGCCCCACTAGCAATGTGCCCCAAAGAAGAACAAGGAGCAGTGATCCGATTTCTCTGAGTGGAAGGTGTGTCAGGCGCTGAAATTCATCGGAGGCTTTTAGCACAATACGGGGACAGTGTGTATGCGTGGATCGAGTAGTTTAAAAGTAGGTGGAAAAGCGTCACGTACGAAGCTGGAGCAGGATGCCCGTCAACCTCCATCACTGACGAGAAGATTCAGCAAGTGCGAGTGTGAGCAGGTGAACAGGTTTAATTTCACTCGTATATTTATCCGTTTGTATATACATGTATATTCACACACATGAAATGTTTACACACACATCCATATATGTGTGTTTAAGCGCACGTATGAGTGTGTGTGTGTGTGTGTGTGTGTGTGTGTGTGTGTGTGTGTGTGTGTGTGTGTGTGTGTGTGTGTGTGTGTGAGTGAGCATTGCAAAAGCGACTCGTGCTTCACCACGACCACCAACCATCCATCATCGTCACCATTATCACGACCACTCCAACCACTAGCACACATGCATTCCTACAAACACCACCATCTGTTGTCAGATTTTCAAAATGTCGTCGTTGCGCTGTTGGCCGGGTGTTTGTGGTGGCTTCTGATGTGGCATGATGGTAGGTGTTTAAAAAAGAAAAATAGAGTATTTCCGATCCAAATAAAGAAAAGTGAGAGAAGAGTGGGAGAAGAGAGAGGTAGAAAGAAGTAAAGACAGAGGCTGAGATGGGGAGATTGAGATAGAAGGGAGGGATCTTTGTCATAATATTCTCTTGTGATGCTGCAACGGTGTGACATTCTTCGACGTTGTGTTTGATTAAAGAACGAAGCCCAGATGTGCTTAGTCTCCTCCTCCTCCTCCTCCTCCTGCTCATCATCATCATCATCATCGTCATACTACTACTACTACTACTACTACTACTACTTCTACTACTACTACTACTACTACTTGCCATGATCATCCCCGTCACTAACAACGGCAACAACACCGACAACATCATACAACGTTTAGAGAAAGGAGAGAAAGTGTGCAGGAGGAGGAAGAAAGATTGCTAGGAGATAGAATGAATTGATTTTTGTTTTTATTACTTTTTCGGTATTCTCCTTTCTTTTTTGCCAATATTATTATCAGGTGAGAATCTAATTAGTATAATTATATTTTGATTGGAAAGTTGTTGCAACCGGAAAAAGCAGAAGAAGAAGAAGAAGAAGAAGAAGAAGAAGAAGAAGAAGAAGAAGAAGAAGAAGAAGAAGAAGAAGAAGAAGAAGAAGAAGAGGAGGAGGAGGAGGAGGAGGAGAACAATAACAACAAGAAGGGGGGAGAGAGGAGGAGGAGGAGGAGGAGGAGGAGGAGGAGGAGGAGGAGGAGGAGGAGGAGGAGGTGGAGGTGATGGTGGTGGTGGTGGTGGTGGTGATGATGATGATAAGAAGGAGGAGGAACAGAAGAAGGAGAAGCCACGAAAACAACAATAAAAGAAACAAAAACCACCAAACAACACGTAAGCTATATTTCCTTAATGACGTCTGCTTCTCTCAGAAAGAGAGAGAGAGAGAGAGAGAGAGAGAGAGAGAGAGAGAGAGAGAGAGAGAGAGAGAGAGAGGGAGAGTTAACTTGAATGGACGTAATTTAGTGCCAAATGAGAATTCTATCCAGTAAAGAGAATTGAATTGCAAGATGTGTACCAGAGTTTCAAACAAGATAGAGTTAACAAGATCACTAACTGCAATAGATATTTATTTATTTATATTTATTTATTCAATCTTGTTGCTGTTGTTACGGGTGTTATTATTGCCAAGACAGAAAAGAAAGAAAAAAACTTTTGTAATATTCCTGTTTTGATGCGAAAGATAGAACGGGATTGTTTCTCAGCGTTCGCTGACATTTAGTCACGTGGATGTATAATCATTTGATTTAAGCCTTTGATAACTGGACTGGTCAACTGACGATGGTACATTACGTTGAAACATATGGTCATCTGGTAAAATTATAGCAAGTCAAAATGATTGTACATTACACAGCATTCGTTCAGCTGGACTAGTCAACTAGCTATTATTCTTTTATTCTTTTACTTGTTTCAATCATTTCACTGCAGCCATGCTGGAGCACCACCTTAAAGTGTTTAAGTCGAAGAAATCGACTCCAGCACTTATTCTTTGTAAGCCTAGTACTTATTCTATCGATCTTTAAGTTATGGGGACGTAAACACACCAACAACAGTTGTCATGCGATAGTGGGCGAACAAACACAGGCGGGCTTCTTTCAGTTTCCGACAAACATAGACGGGCCTCTTTAAATTTCCGCTAACCAAATCCACTCACAAAGCTTTGGTCGGCTCGAGGCTACAGTATAAGACACTTACCCAAGGTGTCACGCAGTGGGACTGAACCCGGAACTATGTGGTTAAGAAGCAAGCTACTTACCACACAGCCACGCCTGCGCCTGTGTCTATTTTATAATAAAATAATATCTATTTTATTTTTTATTTTTTACTTCTTTAATTTTTACAGTTTCATTGATGGCTTGAATCAGTAATCTAATTAGATTTCTCTTTTCTGGTTTTGAGAAGACTAATTTCTCATGATTGGTGCTTAGGCAGTGTGTTACATTTACTAGTACCATGATAATTACAGGTATAAACCTGAACTTGTAATCAGTGTGTATGTATGTATGGATGGATGTACAAATGTATGTTGTAAGTAGGTAGGTAGGTAGGTAGTGTGATGTTATTATTATTATTTTTTATTATTATTATTATTATTATTATTATTATTATTATTATTATTATTATTATTATTATTATTATTATTATTGTTCAGTAGTTTTATTTTTATAACGTGCTTCCACTTCACTACCGAGCGCAGCTCTGTGCGCCTTGGGTATGTGCTGTGGTTTGCTGTGGTGCTCTTATGTTTACTGTATTGAAAGTGTTTTGCGTAGAATGTGTGCAGTACCCAGTAGTGCAATTTTCTGTATGTTATATATATTTGTAAGTCCTGGTGTTTTTGTTATGTATTTGTTATTTTTCTTCCATATTTTATATGTATGTGTTGTTGCGTTTTCGTTTTTTGGGTAGAGCACTGCTGTGAAATAGGCGTGTAGGATCGAAATGTGTTTCTCACGTGTCCATTTATGCCGTTTTAGTTTTGTTTGCGGGACATGAGGAACAACGTCCGGCCCTTTATTTTGACGGTCATCGTTTTCGTAGGGTACCGGTTCGTTTATTTCTGTTGTCAGATTGTTTTGCACGTTCATATCTTCGTACTTTTTTCGTAACAAGCTTACAGTACGTACTTCTCGGTTGTTATTCTTGGGTGGAATAATACCGGTGTTATTTAATCTGCTTGTAATTTTTTTGTACATGGTGTTTTGGGGTTCGAAGATGGTCTAATTTTGATGTAACACGTGTGTTTACGATCGCTGTGCGGGTAGTGGAGGTATCAAGTTAAAATACATCATTATATTTGGAAAAATAGAGATAAATTTCAATGAGTATTAATTACTTGGGTATAGTCCAACCCTTTGTCAGCTATTTTTTGTACATGGTGTTTGGGTTTGGAGATGGTCTGAATTTTGATGTAACACGTGTGTTTACGATCGCTGTTCGGGTAGTGGAGGTATCAAGTTAAAATACATTATTATTATTATTATTATTATTATTATTATTATCATTATTATTATTGTTATTATTATTATTATCATCATCATCATCATCCTCATCATCATTAGAGGGGCGAGCTGACATGCTTATCAGTATTTCACCCGTTGCTACGGTCTGAGTTCAAGTTCCGCCGAGATAGACTTTACCTTTCATCCTTTCGGGGTCGATAAATTAAATACCAGTGAAACACTGGGGTCGATATAATTAACTAGTCCCCTCACCCAAAATTTTAGGCCATGTGCTTATAGTAGAAAGGATTATTATTATTTTTATCATTATTTTTGTTATTGTTGTTGCTGTAAAACAATGAA
>NC_142943.1:30625103-30637603 GCF_046866305.1 Octopus bimaculoides
GATAGAAATGGACTGTTTCCTCGCTTTATGAATTGAAAAGTCATAAAAATGTTGGGGGTTTTTTTGTTTTTTTTTCCTAAGTTAGAATTCAACCGAAAGCTTTGAGGATATTTTAGAGCCGCAGAAAATATCGATAATCAAAGCATCACTGAAGGGACATTTAATGCAATTTGTTGGTTGGTTTAAAACGAATTAAGAATGGAATTCAGCTGTGCCTAATGTACAAGTTTGTGGAGAATCAAATCAAGCAGCGTTGACGAAGAAGCTGCTGAAAATGAATCTAATTTTTAGGCAGAATACAATTGAAGAAGAGGGGTACACCGAACAATAAATATTTAACATGAACGAAACCGGATTACTTTTGGAAAAGAATTCTTTCATTTAGTTATGTTTCTAAAAATGGTAAAATCTCTACCAGAATTTAAAGGTATTAGGATCGTTTGACTCTTATTTTTTTTTGGAAGAAATGTAGACGATGGTTTCAAGTTAAAGCCAATGGCTAAATATCGGTCGTCTGTTCTCTGTTTACTAAGGGCTACAATCACCGATCACTTCTAGTATTTTGGCGTGCCACTACAAAAAGAAGGGATGGCTGACAAAATCTCTCTTTTTAAAGATTGTTTTTTTTTTCTGCATATTTTTGTATATATTTTTCCAATTATACACGATCATTTGAGTAAGAGTGTATCGGTATCATTGCACCAGTGGACCTGCTATATTTGGAAAAGTTCTTCTTTTGATAGCTCCTCAAATAACAGGTGATATTGCAATTTCTTTGAAAAAATTTGAAAAAATAAAATTATATCAAAAAGGCGATTGAAAATATTCACAATTTTTTGAAAAATTAAATTTAAACAACATACGTTCAGTTTCGAAATTTTGATTACCAGAATGTGTAAAGAATTTTGAAGGATTTCTTTCTATAACGCCAACCTGTTGCAAAAGAAATAACACAGTTTGATTTTTATGAAGTGACTGTACATACAAATGCTCGTCAAATGAAGACTTTTCTTTTTAGATGAATAAAAAGCATTCGAAGAAGCAGAAAATAATGAAGAAGAAAATGCCAATAAGTAAACAAAAGAGGTATCCATAAAAGAATATGGAAATATATTTAGAAATGTGGAAACATTAAACGGAATGATCAATAATCTTTATCGCAACATTACAAGATTCAGTTAAGTCCACCAATATCTTGACAAAGAATTTCTAATTTTATAACCATATGTATGAAGATTTAAAGAAAAAGAAGTCAGTATAATTTATTTTGTTTAACTGGGAGTGGGGATTAAAACAATAATGTATGTAATATTTCCTAGGCATTTTTCTTTTTTGCTACATTCATAGTTAAAATTTGATTACATTTTCGCTTTCTTTTGTATTGCTATAATATTTGTTAATTTTTGTTTAATATTTGTTTATTTTTCTAAAATAAAATGTAATCTATTGCATTATTCATATTGCATGTAATAAAAATAAATAGTAATTTTAAGATAATGTCTGTTTTGATAAAAAACGAAAATACGAAACGTAAAACTGAGAATTAATTTTTGTGTACTCAGCATATTGAAGTGATTCTTCACACTTTGATTTCTTAAATCATAATTTATAATGAATCCGTAATTTGAAAAATAATGAAAATTTTTAATTATTAATTTTGTAAATTTACTGACTAATGAACAATTTCTAATTATTTATATATTTTTTCGTCTGAAGCAATTTGCATCGAATTTGCAAAAGCAGCGCGTTAAAAAGAAATAAGTATATTTTATCTCTTTATTTTCTTTTCATTTGTTATTATACTTGGGAATTTGCTTCGACGTGTTTGATTAAGATCGTCATCTCAAGAATGTCCAAAATAAATTACAGAAGAAATAAATTTTTATTGTTTTTTGGTGTTTAATTAAATTTAAAAACGAAAAAAACTTTGAGAATTGGACACGTCTTTTTCCCAAAGCCTCATGAAAATAAAAGTGTTTACCTTGACGAAAACAGAGATACGTTTGTTATCTAAAAGTAAAAATATTTTCCGTAGCAAAAATGCACCGCGTTTTTCCTTGGTCAAAAGTAAACGTTTTATATTTTTCATTCCAACTTTTGATAATTATTCAATTCTCTAATCATTTATTACAAATAATAAACAGATCCTTTAAATAGCTTTGAATAATTTTTGAAAGTCATAATTAGGAAAGTTACAACCATCACTTACACTGGAATAAATGAGGGTTTAATGATATGCAATGAGTATCAATGTCTCACAAATTTCGGGTTTTGTACAATTCTACTGTGATTCAGCATGGTGATTCATTTTTGGATCAACAAAATGATAGGTATTAAAAACCAATTTATTTGATGGTTTTGTATGACGTCAAGAAATCGTTTGCAGCTGCTGTTACCGGTCTATCATAATATTACAGTCTATCTGACAGTGTTGCACTTGTTCTATCGTCTACTGTAACCAACAAACACTTCCTATAACCAACCACAAGACCACCAATAGTCCAGAACAAAACATATGTTTTACTTATCAATGACAATTGAGTTCTCATCAGTTTCTACAATGACACTGAAACTACATATTTTAATTAAATTTTGAAAAAACGTGTACCACACAAGTAACATAGGAGTAGGGTTTTCTTTCAGTTTTTTTTTATAGACTCTGATACCAGTTTACAGTCAAATGTTTGTAGTTTTATATTCACTATCTCGTACATCCAAAAATACAGGGTGCGATTAAAAAATCTCCCACATTTTACAGGTTGACAAACTTTTCAACGGCAAACGCACGCTGTCTATCGGTCCAAACCGTGATAGTAACTAAAGAAAACTGTAAAATATTTCCAACAGGAAGACATTGTTACAATCTGCTTAGCTTCACAAGCTAATATGTATCGAAACAACAAAAGTAGAAGGTTTTTTCTGTAGCAACCTCTACGTAAAGTTTGTGACTTGTACTAGAGACAGTTCTCTTTTCGAAGAAAATGTGCCTGTCCTCAATGTAAATCTCTTCCAATAAATATTTCTCATACGTCGCCATAAGTTTCTATCTAAATCATGAGTGTCTTTGATGAACTTCATAATCACTCTACAACCAGGACACAGTTAAATGCAACGATGAAGCCCAAAACTTTATTAAAAATTTATTGTATTTGCTCTTAATCAATCTCCTTTCTATTAATTATTCGATACATTTCGTTAGGTTAATAACCGTGCTTTGCTCATATTAATTATAAATATAATATCGATGAACCCAGATGCTAAGAACGTCACAATGGATGATTTAGAGTATCTCACTGTCAAATATTAATTAATAATTTAAATTAAATACGAGAACTCTATGTATTTTCTTCCCTTTAGCAAATTCAAATTTCAAATTTAAATTTCTTGAATAGTTACCTCTCTTGTGTTCATGGACATTACATGGTAGTGCCAGTTATAATTCCTTAATTTCACTTTCTTCTAAAAGATTCGTTTCAAGATTTCATTTTCTACATGAAAAAAAAGCTAAAACTTTGTAATAATTACATTTTCTAGAGAAATTTTACATTACATACACACATTACATACATACATACATACACATGTGTGTGTGTTCTAAATATATTCGTATATGTTTGTATAAAAATATGCGTATATTAAACATCCACATATGTGCGTGTATATATATATATATGTGTGTGTGTGTGTGTGTGTGTGTGTGTTTACATATATATGTGGGTGTATATATACAAACACATACACACACACAGATGTAAACAAACTGGGAGAGTTACAGCTAAATATTTGTAGATGACTAAAATCAACGAGTAATTTTTATCCAGATCTCAACACGTCTTGAGCAGAGTACAGCATGTGGAGATTCTAATATCACACAGTATCATATATTAACGTGTATTTGTATGCGTGCATACATGTGTGTGTGTGTGTGTGTGTGTGTGTATTTACATATATACATACTTGAATTTTTTCTTCGCTCTGGCAGTGTCCTATACATGGTAGTAGTAGTAGTAGTAGTAGTAGTAGTAGTAGTAGTAGTAGTAGTAGTAGTAGTAGTTGTTGTTGTTGTTGTTGTTGTTGTTGCCATTTTCATTGTGATTTCTTTTGCATATAAGGGGTTGTAAAAAAGGTAAAAATTATCTTATAAGAACAAACCATCAGTTGACATAAATCCATCATTGTGGTAGAATTGGTCTCTATTGATATATAGCACCAGGTTTACCGAAACACCCATTCACATGCACACATACACACACACATACACACAAACAAATACACACATGAACACATGTACACACATATATTTATATTATCTTTTGCATACATATATATATATTTATGTTATCTCTCTCTTCCTCTTTCTCTCCCCCTCTCTCTCTACATATACATCTGTGTATATATGTATATATATATATGTATTTATATACATTTATGTATTATGTATGCATGCATGGTATGCATGTATGTATGCATGTATATATGTATATATGGGTAAATGTATATATATATATGTGTGTATGTGTATGCATATATGTATATATTGATGATTAACGGTTAAAAAAGGAAAATGGCAATATACGCACAAACATAATATATTCAATTCAATATACATTGATATATATGTGCTCATATATGCATAGTTATACATATATATATATACATATTTGTAAGCATACACACATATACATACACACACATATACATACACACACACACACACGTGCGCGCGCGCGCATATATGTATATATATATATATATATTACCATCGAATTCATGAGTTCTTCAAACTAACCAAATATTCGATAATTTAAATATTTCCTTAATTCGTTTTTCACAAATTTCTTATCCATTTTCTCTTATATATATTTATATATTTATTTACTTAAGTTTCTGGAGGTTTATCTGGTAGGAGTAGGGGTAAGGGCTGGGGTGCTATGCAAATTTTTTTCTACTCATTTATTTTTATTTATATATTTAGTTATGTCCATTTGCCTCCCTTCGTTTCGTTTCGAATTTATTTTTGAAAAGAAAAAAAGATTCATATTTGGAGAAAAAATTTTTTCATATTTTTTATCGTTTCTTGTTGGGAATTTTTTTTGTTTGTTTTTTTTTTAGTTATATGATAAGGGTCTCGTTTTTTATTTATTCATTTATTTATTTTTGGGTTTCTTTTTCAGAAAATGACGCAAGAAAGAAATACAAAATGTGAGATAGAAGGGAGGAAAAAAGAAAGAAAATGAAAGAACAAAAGAAAAGAAAAGAAAGAAAGAATGGGTGAGTGAGAGAATTGATAGTAGAATGAGTGAATAAATGAATGAAGGGTTGAAAGAAAGAATATGAAAGAAATAAACGATGTAGAAAAGCAGAATGAAAACAGACAACAGATAAACAAAGAATGAGTAAATAAAAGAAAGAAACGAACAAACAAGCAAACAAGCAAACAAACAAACTAAAATGAATAAATGAAAAAAATAATGAAAGAAAAAGAGAAGGATTGAAAACCAGAAAGAAAGAAAAATGAAAAAAATGATCACAAGAAAGAGAGAATGTAGCAAAGAGTCGCAGAACAAGACCACCCCGAATGAATCCAGTTCTGTAAATAAACTGAGAAAAGTGTCTAAAAGAAATATGCATTAACTTAGAACTTCATAATTATATTTAGAAATATATGGCGAAAGAGAGAGAGGAAGATGAGCCCCTCCACCACCAAGTCTATCCTAGCTCCGCTTATATCGATAATTATTGAATATTTCTGAATAAAGTATTTTCCAATATCGATAAGATTTATCTGGTTTTCACACAAACATTTCTGTTAATTTACAATCACGTCCGTGTTCAAACAACTTTTAGGTAACTTCTTTTACATTTTAAACGCGCAGGTAAGCACACACCCACACCTACCCACATCATTTTATGCATACATATATATATATATATATATATATATATAGAGAGAGAGAGAGAGAGAGAGAGAGAGAGACAGACAGACAGACAGACAGACAGAGACAGACAGACAGACAGACAGACAGACAGACACGCACATACGTACATATGTGCCTATCTGTCTTTCTGTGTACGTATGTAGACACAAGCAGTTGAAATAATAATTCACTCAAATTTACACGGTCTTCATATATATATATATATATATATATATATATATATATATATATATATATATATTCTTTTATTCTTTTACTTGTTTCAGTCATTTGACTGCGGCCATGCTGGAGCACCGTCTTTAGTCTAGCAAATCGACCCCAGAAGTTATTCTTTGTAAACTTAGTACACCTAGTACTTATTCTATCGATCTCTTTTGCCGAAACTTCAAGGTAGAAGTTCCAGATGTCACACATGTGGAAGTGAAAATCATCTAAGGGTTTTCTCTTCAGACTAGCTGAAAAAAAAATTAAAAGGACAAAATGAACGATGAAACAAAAGCAGCAGCCAGTTGTTTGATGTTCCTTGGAGGTTGGGTGTGGCCACGGAAGCATCGAATGAGATCGTCTTGACTTCGGCTTCAAGAACCGACCAGAAGCTCAAGCTTCCCATCTATTGGTCATACATAGCAGTGCCATCTGAGGAAATTGAAAGACAAGAGGTAGAAATAATGAGAGTGATCAAACGCTTGTGCTGTGCATTAGCTCGCTCCCTTCAACAAATAGACATTGCCTGTACAGGTGAACACGTCAGATGTCGAAGTGGTTGCAGAGCAACGTGAGAAGTACTTTGCTCAATAACATAACGCGGTGCTCGGTCCGGGAATTGAATCCACAATCTCGCGGTCGTAATTGCAACACTCTAACCATTAGGCCATTTGCCTCACTTGGATGATAGACAATTAGTACTACCAGATATGATCAGTTTATGAACTACCATTGACCAATTTTGTTTTTAGACTGGTTGTGAGAGATATTTTGTCCAGCCCGCCGCTAGAAACACTCACGAGTACTCTTGGGTTTCACTTATTCAACAATTAGCCAGTGAGCTGGGGTTCTCATTCGCAACATCACTTACACCTAGTCTTTATGGGTTTTCCCCCTATTTCTTTTTCTAATTTAAATGAGATTTTGGGCCAAATATTGTGTTGTATAGATAATTCTCATTTATAATCTATTTTATAAATAATTTTTAATGCTTTTAATCATTAACGTTTTTTTATATAACTTCATCTATTCACAAATATTTTATAATCTGCATGCTTCTAATGTTCATTTATATATGCATATATGCCCCCCCCCCCCCGCGGTAAATTATTAGTATTAGTATCGTTATTATTATTATTATTATTATAATTATTATTATTATTGTTGTTGTTGTTGTTGTTGTTGTTGTTGTTGTTGATGTTGTTGTTCCAGCATGGCCGCCGTCAAATGACTGAAATAATAACAACAACGACGACCACAACATTCTTAATGCTCTTCTTAGTATTTGCTTGTTTTGTATTCGCTTTGTTTCTTTCAATTCTTTAAGCTGCCAACGCCTAACATTTATTGTTTGAATATTCCAAATGTATTCTTGAAAAAAATATTCCAATTACACAAAACAAATAAACGAGCGCTTCTGGTTCTTATTGGGTTTTTATTGTTGTTTGTTTAGGTCTCTGGGTTTGAAATATTCTACAATCTATCCGAATGTTTTAGAAAATATTAACAAAGTAAATAAACTAGCAGGAAGACGGAAGGAGGGACAGATAGAGAGGGAGAGGCAGAGGCAGACAGAGGCACAGAAAGACAGAGAACGGGAGGAGGAAGAAAGAGAGAACCTGTCTGTGTCAGTGAATAAGAGGGGGGAGAGAGACGGGAATAATGGAAATAAAAGATCCAAGAAAATACTAAAACACTACATATATATATATATATATAATATAATATAAATAATAATAATAATATATATATATATGCATATATATATAAATACTATATACACGCATATACACACAAATATGTACGTGTACACACTCATATGTACATACGTATATGTAAGTCACACAAGTATATATAACAATATATATTTATGTTGTATGTATGAATGTATGTATGCATGTATTATGTATGCATTATGTATGCATAAACTACCACACGCGCGCACACACACACACATACACACACACACACACACACACACACACACAAACACACACGTACAAACACAAACTAGCAAAAGTTTGTATTATTCCTGTGTAAGCGTGAGAAAGCGAGAGGAAAACGAGAGCCGGATGGAATACAAAATGAGATGATGCGTTTTTTAGTTGCAAGTTGGAATGGCGGTAAGAAGAAATATAACGTTTAACAAACACTGTACACAACTATTTTAATAAATTCTGTTTTCGTAACGGATTTCTTTTAAAGATATGTATTCTATCTTCATTTAATGCAGTTTATTATAATTCTATTATGGCCAAGAATTTTTTTAATTTTCGTGAAAATTTGCTGGTGAAACATGTTATTATTGTTCCACTTTCTATTTTCTCCTGTATTCTCCCTCTATGTTATTTATACAAGCATATATTTATATATATATATATATATATATATATATATATATATATATATATTTATACATGCATATATATATATATATATGCCGTTGTAAACATATACAACCATATATTTATATGTATACAAATAAGTATACAAACATATACGCGCACATATATGTTCATGCGTATAAGTATATACATATGCATATATGATATATGTATATACACACACATACACACACATACACACACAATCACATACATATATACATACGCACATACATACATAGACACACATAAATAAATTTATATATATATATATATATATATATATATATATATATATATATATATATATATATATAATTCTACACCCCTTACTTCCTGTTTAGTATTAGCTTATATATGCTTTATTCACCATGGAACAGCAAGCTATGAGAATTTGTCCATTAGGAAACAAAAAATCGAACAAAACTGCGACATCATTGCAATCTCGCAAGATCACGTGCCTTCTGCGTTATATAGTTTCCTCTTTGTGCCTGTATGTTCGTGAAATATGTGTGTGTGTGTGTGTGTGTGTGTGTGTATGTGTGTGTGTGTGTGTATGTATATATGCGCATATGCATACATATATAAAGTGTGAGGGAGAAAGAGAGAGAGAAGACAAGCACACATACATATGCATGCATACACACATGCATAAATAGTGTACCATTATAGAGTGTGGTTTGGTGTTTTGTTATGCAATGCATTGTGCTGTAGAGTGGAGTGGTGTGATAAAGTGTGGAGTGATGCAGTGTGATAAAGTATGCACAGTGGCATGTTGTATGGTGCAGTGTAGTTAGTGGATGTGGTGTAATGTTTTGTAATGTGGTGTCGTTTAGTATGATGCAGTATGGTATAATATATGTTTAGGCGATAAAGTATTGCGTAATTCAGCTTTGTGAGCGTATTTTTATAGCGTGGTGTGTTGTGTTGTAATATATTGTAAACTATTAAAGTATTGGGTTGCGCAATGTAGAGGCTAGAGTAAAGAAAGTAAAGTAAGTGCATAAAGAAACTATGAATCGAAAAATTTCGCATAGGCCGCCTGTATAGATATTACGTATGGGCGTCCAAGAGTAGTTGGTATAAAGTCTGAGACTGTTGTAAAATAATATCACTCTCAGCCAATAAATTATTTAAGAGAGAAAAGATGAGCACACCACACCCTCGCCACCATAAAAATGGATGACGTACAAAATTGGTATGTGCTAAACGGTATGAAAGAACAGAAATGTAAGTTGACGTTTCAGAGAGCAGTCTTTCGTCAAAACAGGAATAGAAGTGGGGGAGAGAATAGAACGGAAAGGAAATTTTTGATCAGTACTGATGTGCCATGGATTAGTGGTGAACAGGAAGAATTGGAATAAACAAGTTGTTTTAAAGGAATGAGAAGCAAGGGAAGTAAAGGTAAGTAATAGGGTGTGGGAAAGGATGATGTAATGAAAGCGATGTGGTGAAAAGCATATTTGTATCTATGTGTGTATGTGCGTGTGTTAACAAAACTTCTACATATTATTATATCGCTATACTGTGCATGTGGACGAGGGTGGAGGCGCGTGGTTTAGTGGTTAGGGCGTTAGACTCATGATCGTAAGATTGTAGTTTCAATTCCTGGACCACGCGACACATTGTGTTCTTGAGCAAAACACTTCATTTCACGTTACTCCAGTCCATTCACCTGGCAAAAATCAGTAATCCTGTGACGCACCGGCGTCCTGTCTAAGTGGGGAATTTACACGCCATGGAAACTGGGAAAGTGGCTCTTGTGAGTCGGCATAAAGGTAACCTATAATTTTATGTGGAAAACGTTTAGTGTGGTTGAAGTGTTTGAAAGACGTTGTGTGTATAATAGGAAAATGCGTAGTAAAGAAAATCAAGGGAACTATGTATGAAGTATGACTGTGGTGAAAGCAATTTATACTGTGTGGGAGTATGGTAAGAGAAATTGGGTAGTTTAAGTGCTAGTGTGTGTATGTAAGCGTGTGCAACCTGTGCTAAAATTTCTATCCACAAGTCATTTTCGCTTTTACAATACACGCACACACATGCACGCGCGCTCACGCACACACACACACACACACACACACACGTATGAATGCGTTTATGTACAAGGATTTCATTGTAATTTTAAAAGAAAATTTTCCTTTCATTTACCTTCCAGAAACTAATGATTGGATAAAGGAAACCAAAATAAGGTAACAAAATCGAAATAGAAAATACTATTTAGGTCAAAACTAAAATGCGTGAGACTTTAATCCTGTACACGCTCTCTTATCCTATCTTCTGTATAGTATCGATCTTTTTTTTTTTGTTATAGTCTTTTACCTAATTATTTAACTATTTACTGGCGGTCATGTGTTTCTTGCTAATGACAGATTTCATTGCTCATCACTATATCAAATTTGTTTTGCAGTAAACAAAGGATTAACTAAATATAGAGTTGGACGGATGATCATTTCTACTTTTTCTATAATCCCTTTTTCTAAAACCACGTTCATTATTCCCTTGTGACTCTGTATCATAATCAAAAATGAAACAGACCTTGAAAAATACGAACGAATACGGAAATGTATTCCACTGAAATGTGATAATGCTTTGTGAAAGATCCATAGGATTTACTAAATATTGAACAAAAATGGTCATTTCTGTTCTTCTAATAATCCTTAATCTCTTTTCTCTAATCTAGCAGGAGTTTGTATTGGACACGGAAGTGAAACAGTTGTTGAAAAATGGAGGATGCAGAAATACATAATTCTTTCAATTTGGAAATGTCACGAGAAAATTCGATAGATAATTGGTCATTTAACAACATTTGTGTATGTATGTATGTATGTATGTATGTATGTATGAATGTATGTATGTATGAATGTATGTATGTATGTGTGTGTGTGTGTAAAAATAAATTAAATAGAGAGATACTATTGACGATCCAATAATTCATTTATATTATATTACATGTTATTGTGTATGTATATCAGAAAATGTATATAAGTCGAAACAATTTGTTGGTCTTTTATGGTTCTTTATGTTACATAATATTATGTTATATTATATTCATCGTATATCATGTAATAGTATAATAATATAAATGAATTATTGGATTGTCAATAGTATCTCTCTGTCTAATTTATCTTTATAATTGCATTATACCATATTTATATGGTATTCAACTGATGTACCAGTGAATTGGATGTTTAACACACACCTTTGAAGGATATCTTCTCCTCAGTTTGTTACTTTATATATATATATATATATATATATATATATATAGAGAGAGAGAGAGAGAGAGAGAGAGAGAGAAGGAAGAGGAGGAGGCAATACATAGAAGCATGCCTCGTGCTTATATGTTATAATTTTTCATATCTATCGCGCATGTTTCTATGTATTGCCTCGTATTTATGTTTTAATCTTGGCTTAGCTGCTGATGATAGCTGGCCTAGCAAATTATTTTATTTTGCTGAAAATAACTTCAAACCTTGGTTCAGGAAATAGATGGTAAATGTTTTTATTTTTCATTCCTTTTCGAAATTATCCTTAATTGTGGTTTGAAGTCTGACTGCTCCTTCTAGCGGGTTAAATGTCCTATTATGGATATCTCTCTTGTGTGTTTAAATGTACACTGTAGGTATTTATATGAATAATATATAGTCTATTGACTAGTTTTTTTTCTTCTCGCTAGACCACTGGTACCAAAAAGAATTTCTAAATTTTTTTGCTACCCTGAGATTTATTAATATATATATATATATATATAAAGGGGGATTTAAAGGGGGATATATGTATATTTATTAAATATAAAGGGGGGGGTTAAAATCCCTTTATCGCTAATATATACCAACGTAAGTTGAGCTTCGTAATATACGTCTCATAACCCCCTCTCCATACCCATTCTTCACTCTTTTCACTTCTTCACTACGACCTCCACCCACCTTCCCACTGCATTAAAGCCGCATAGTGTCAGTTCATCTACTGG
>NC_142943.1:30647603-30662603 GCF_046866305.1 Octopus bimaculoides
TGTCTGGAAGATAGAAATATACATCCAATAAAAATGATATAAAAGCACATTCATGCAAATTTACGCATAATCACGCACACACATACACATATATACACGTACACACATACACAGTTAGCTGAACAGTTAAATAAAAATCTTTTAAATGCAAAAGAAGCAATACTAGATTAAAATAGTCATCTGTGTATCATATTTAATGCAGATACATCGTGAGAAGGCAGACTAACTACAGCATTATAATACCTTTTAAGAACATACTGTGTTTAAAAAGACAAATACATCGATGGCAGACGAAAGTCGATCAGCAGCGGTGTTAAGAACACTTATGTATCTATATATGCATGTATGTACGTATGCATGTATGAATGAGTCCGTGTGTATGCGTCAGTTGTTCCTTTATTCTACATTCTACAGTTTTCCATATCTCACGGCATCTGATGAGAGATAAAGCGGATGGGACTGTCTCTCTCTCCCTCTCTTTCTCTCTCTCTCTTTCTCTCTCTCTCTTTCTCTCTCTTTCTATCCCCCCTCTCTCTCTCTCACACACATGCACACACACACACACGCACATATTATTATCCTCATACCTTCTCCGCTTCTCTGCCTGTCTCCTTCTTTCTGTATCTCGCTTTCTCTCCGTCATCTCCCTCTCTCTATCTATCTATCTATCTATCTATCTATCTATCGATATATATATATATATATATATATATATATATATATATATATATATATATATATGTGTGTGTGTGTGTGTGTGTGTATATATATATACACATATATACAGTTATCTCTCTAGCTCCACAAACCGTTCAATTATTCACTAAACTTTCGGCATTCTTTAAATAATTGCCGCCATCTTTAAGTCTTCCAGCCTCTTATTTCCCACAGCTGCCCACTAACACCCCTCCCCATTTTCATCCACAGCCCTCCACCCTACCCCATTTTTACCATTTAGGGGATTCTTCCTTACTTGATTAGAAACTGGCAAACAATTTCAAACTAAAACAAAAAAAACAGCCCCCTTCCCTTCTCTCTCCCTGTCTCTCTTTCCCTCACTTATTCATAATCTCTCTCTCTCTCTTCCTCTCTCCCCCTCTCTCTCTCCCTCTCTCTCTGCCTCTCTCCCTTACTCTCTCTTTCGCATTTTCTCTATCTTTCATAAATATATACACTCACACTTATACACGTACTCCTGTCATATGCACCCATACATTTGCATTCTCTCTCTCTTCCCCCCCTCTCTCTCTCTCTCTCTCCTTGCATTCATACACTCTGTCACTCTTTCACGCTCACGCTTTCTCTCTTACACATACACAAACTTTCTCTCCCTAACACACGCACACGCACGCACACACACACACGCACACAAACACACAAACATACAAACACATAAACACACACTCTCTCTCTTTATCCCTGTCTCTCACACACTCTCATACACACACATTCTCGCTCTCTCTCTCTCTCTCTCTCACGCACATACATTCTCATGCACGCGCTCTATTTTACACACACACACGTACACGCTCTTTCACACACATTCTGTCACCAATATAACACACACACACACACACACACACACACACGCACACATACACGCACACTCACACTTACACATTCTCACACTCACTACCACTACTTCTACCCGCCTCTGTAGAAAAAAAAATAAAACCCATGTTTGAGATTGAACTTTTCTCTTGAATTAGACACTGGACTAAAGACACGATTTTGGTTTACTTAAAGTAACCAAGTATTGGCAGTAGTAGCAGTCGTGGTGGTAGTGGTGGTGGTGGTGGTGGTGGTGGTATTCGTATTAGGATTGATGCTGATGGTACTAGCTGCAATCCGTAGTACAGTTTCTATCATAGTTGCAACATTGTATCATTCTGTGTCACGTTGTGTATCGTGTCGTATTACGATGAGTATCATGCTGTGTTACACATTCTGTAACATGCCGTGTTGTATTGTGTATCATGTTGCGTTATACTTTGCACGATGCCGTGTTGCACTTTATGTCATGTTGTGTTACACTTTGTATCACACCGTGTTATACTGTGTATTATGCTATGTTACACTTTGTATCATACCGTGCTACACGTTGTATCACACTATTTTGCATTCTGTGTACCATTTATATTCTACCGTTATTTAGTAGTAATAGCAATGTCAGCAGCAGCAGCAGCAGCAGCAGTAGTAGTAGTAGTAGTAGTAGTAGTAGTAGTAGTAGTAGTAGTAGTAGTAGTAGTAGTCAAATGACTGAAACAAGCAAAAGAATGAAAGAAAAGAAGAAAAGAATAAAAGAATATATATATATATATGCCTCTGTGTCTTTGTGTCTGTCTTTGTCACTCCTCCCCCACCGCTTGACAACTGGTGCTGGTGTGTTATCGTTCTTGTAACTTAGCGGTTCGACAAAAAAGACCGATAGAATAAGCACCAGGCTTATGTAAATAATAATAAGTACTAGGCTCGATACATTAGACTAAAAATTCTTCAAGACAGAGCTCCAACATGGCCTCGGATTAATGAGTGAAACAAGTAAAATGAAAAAAAAAAAAGGATATGTGTTACTGGACACTACAAGTAATAGTATCTTTTGTTGAGAATGACGTAAGTTTGTTGTTTAAAAGAAAGGGGGAGAGAACAACTCATTGACATAAGCGGCACAGATTTATCTAGATGACTTAATGGATCCCTGGTTGCATTTGTCATTCTTCTTATAGCTGTGAACCGTACCTTTGCAATATTCGGTAGGGTAACCCACTTCTTTTCAAGATTGCTGCCTCAGCCATACTATGTCAGTCAGTGCTGATTGGTCGGGCCATATTTGCGTAGGAGCTCATGACGTTTAAGGAGACACTTCTTTTTATAGAATTATATTAGTCCGTGATCTTAGACTGGGAAACTTTTGGAGCTATGGTTCAAATCTCAGCCGAGATCTTACTACAGATACTTTCTTGTTTCGGTCTCAGTTTTTTTTTTTTTTTTTTTTTGGATTACAGGCAAATCTGTACTTTATCTTGTAACCATCGTCTCGAACTAGTAAGACTGGTACGGCAAAGTCCAACGTGGGGTAAAACGATGTAACGAAAATGGGTGGAGTTAAAAAGGTATTTTGTTATTTACTTCATAGATTTTGTTTCGCCGTTCCCCCAAAACGCATACATGCGTACAAAGACACACAGCATCCATCTATCTATCTATCTATCTATCTATCTATCTATCTTTCTCTCTCCTCTCTCTCTCTCTCTCTCTCTCTCTCTCTCTCTCCTCTCTCTCTCTCTCTCTCCTCTCTCTCTCTCTCTCTCTCTCTCTCTCTCTCTCTCTTCTCTCTCTTTATATATATATATATATATATATATATATATATATATATATATATACGCTTAGAACTTACAGTAAGAACTCAAACTTAACACTGAGAAAACATCCCAAATAAATAGAAATATAACACAATACCAAAACAAATATAAAAGAAACAACGACAAAAATCTCACACACTGTGCACACACATACACACACATGTATGTATGTGTGTACGTATGCTATAAATAAATGTCTAATAAAGAAAGTGCTGCAAATAAATGTCTAATAAAGAAAAGAAAATGAAGGAAGACAATAAAAACTGGAGCCTTCATTACTAACATCATATGTACGTTACAACGTTGTCTTTTGGATTGAAATCTTTTTCGGTTTTCCACGTATCTTAAGTTTTTCTAAGATTTGTGCTCCGAGCTTTCTTTTCTTTTTTATTGCCGGAGAATGGTACAAAATTTCCCGAAAACTGGTTAATTCTGTTGAATTAACCATTTCTACTAAAGAAATTTTCAAAGAAATTCCCATCTGAAATTAAACAAAGAAAACCTCCAACCAAAGTTTGAAGAAGGGAATTAAAGAATCAAGTTTCTGACGTTCGTATAATCTAATTTTACCTTTCTCATATATTCTGTTTCTTTTTTCTTTACGTCTTCATTTTCCTTGCTCTCATTCTCTCTCTCTCTCTCTCTCTCTCTCTCTCTCTCTCTCTCTCTATCTATCTATCTATCTCTCTCTATCTCTCTCTCTCTCTCTCTCTCTCTCTCTTTTTCTATTTGTCTCTGTCTCGCTTTCACTTTGTCTTACACTCTCTCTTTCTCTTTCTCTCTCACACTTCCTCTTAATTTCCCTTCTCTCCCTCCTCCCCACACTCTCTCCCTCCTCCCCACACTCTCTCCCTCTCTCCTCCTTCGCTTTGGTTGATCCATTTTCATGTACAGTTAGCAATCTTATATTTTTCTTGTACAGCATTTTACATTTTATTTATTATGGTTTTTGTTTTGTTTTTTTTTTGCAAATTTGCAGACTCTGTAACTGCCATCATTATCATCAACAACAATAACATCAACAACATAAACACTAACACCACTAACACCTTCAAAACAAACATCACCCACATTACAACAACTGACATCAGGAATTTATTTACACGCATACATACCTACCTACCCACCCACCTACCCACCTACCGACCGACCGACCGACCGACCGACCGACCTGCCTATATCCATACATATACATATATACATACGCATATATGTATATATGCGTGTATATGTATACATAAATATTTGTACATTCGTGCGTATGTATGTGTGTGTGTGTGTGTGTGTGTGTGTGTGTGTGTGTGTGTGTGTGTGTGTGTGTGTGTGTGTGTGTGTGAATGGATATGTGCACATATGTTTGTATGTGTGTCCCTGATTAAACATTTATGCACGTATAAATGTGTGTAGAGAAACGCATGTATGGAGAGAAACGAGAGCGTAATGACCAGTAGTTTGTGGCGATACCAAATTTGGTCAAAAGTGGACGAAGTGACATTGACACGAGAAGAAATTGATTAGCTAAGGCAATACAAGGCAGTACGACAGCTGCCGTGAACATGATTGTCAGTTATTGACAAGGTCAAAGGTCACCTGACGATCACAAGTTCGCCAATAATCTATCTCGAGATTAACTCCACTCTGAAACGGTTCTAACAACTAAGGAAGTTAGAGAAGTAAGTAGTAGTAGTAGTAGTAGTAGTAGTAGTAGTAGTAGTAGTAGTAGTAGTAGTAGTAGTAGTATGAGGAAGAGGAGGAGGAAAAGGAGAGGGAAAGAGGAACAGGAAGAGGAGGAAGTCTGGTGATCGTAACGGTAGTGGTGGTTGGAGGCGGCGGCTGCAGTGCATGTGCCGGTACCGATGGTGCTGGTGATAGCAGTAGTAGTCACAGTAGCAGCAGCAGTAGTAATAGCAACGGTATCTGTACATAAAGTAGGTTTCAACCAGTAGTGTAATTGGTAAGAGAGCGATGACAAAAACAAAAAAACCACCCCGGACGACTCTTTTATGAGGAAGAAGGTTTAAGTTTGTTATAAGCCTATATCGAATGCATTGATGTACATCGGCAGGGACGGCAGACAGCTACGCTACTGGTTTCAACAGAGATGATAATTCAGCATATAATGTTTCTGAAGAACTGTAATCGACTTACCACCCCGGACCACACCGAAATTGCTGGCCTTGTTCCAAAATTTGAAACCGATATCAATGTATGTAACAAATGTGCCCTCCAAGAGATGTGAGCAGTACTTACTCATAGACTACACTTTTACCTTGCCTAGGGTTAACAATTGACCAATTTCCAAGCGCGTTCTGATTCTGAAGAGGAGACGTGGACTGTTGTATACGATGTTAGTGTTCATTGTGCCGTGCCAGTAATGTGAGCAGTGCACATTATGGTCAATACTTGAGCTTTAAAGTGGATTCACCTTTGGTCAAGTATTTTCTGGCCCAAAAATGGGATCTAAGCCTTTCTGTTGCAGTTTTTGGTATGTTGTTATTATAAAAGAGAGGTTACTAATAACAGAAAATAGCGGTTACGAGAACAAATGTTTGGAGAGACATTGTGGATTTGAGTCGTGTTCGTCAGTTCTTGGGAGTATAGCATGTTGAATGTGTGTGTGTGTGTGTGTGTGTGTGTGTGTGTGTGTGTGTGTGTGTGTGTGTGTGTGTGTGTGTGTGTGCATCAGTGAACATAAGTATACGAATGTGTGTGTAACATATATGGGCCCCAGTATGACCGAAACTTTGGAGTTGAAACAGTTTCAAGAAATATATATATATCTATATGTACGAATGTATGTATCTGTGTGTACATAATATATATATACACACTCACACAAACACACACATTTGCCCAATGGTCTGCGCAGTGGAACTGAACCTGAAACTATGTGGATGCGAAGCAAATTTCTTAACCATACAACCACGTCAATATTGATCTATCTCTCCCTTCTCCATCTATCCGTCCCTACTTTATCTCTTTCCTCCCCTCCATACACATATGTATATATTTGTGCGGTGGGAGATGTATGGATGTGTATTTATGTCTGTGTGCCCATGAATGAGACTCTGTATATGTATGCGTATGTGCGAATGTGTACATGTGTGTGCATGTGTATGTATGCGTGCGTGAGCGCACATATATGAAAGAGTGTATAAGCGATCTGTGTTTTTCGTTAAGTCTGTGTTAAATTTGTAAAAGTGATAAGGTAAAGGTGTTATGCTTGATGTAGTAAACTGCAAGATGAGGTGATAAATATATCAATCATGCAGGCAGCTACATAATGAAGGGTTTCCTTTCACGTGACAAATGGAAAGAGCAGCCGACACGTCTTTCTCTGGCAGAAGATTAAAATTAACTATAAAAGCACATAAAACAACAAAAGCAACAATGAAACGGAACAGCTTATAAATGTTTCCCAACTAAAATTGGTCCGTGGCGTTTGGCAGGTGAACAATAATATGAAGAGAAGTTATTTCCCAGAGATTTTTATCCGTTATTTTTTCTCTCGTTCTTTCTTTTCTTTTTTTTTTTAAATGGTGGTTCAGGTAGAACGGATTGTTTTTCGTGATGTCTTTCATAATCTTATTTTCCTTCCCACGTTTTCTTGTTTTTTTTTTTTGTTTTTTTTTTGCTTTGCTTTTTGCTTCGTTATTTTTTCTTCTTAAAACTCCAGGCAGGTTTCAATAAAATTAGTTTATAATGTATGTGTGTGTGTGTGTGTGTGTGTGTGTGTGTGTGTGTGTGTGTGTGTGTGTGTGTGTGTGTGTGTGTGTGTGTGTGTGTGCGTAAGTATATGTATGTATGTATTATGTATGTATGTATGTATGAACGCATGTTAGTGAAGGCGCGTGGCTTAGTGGTTAGGGCATTCGGCTCACGATTGTTAGGTCGTGAGTTTAATTCCCGGTGACGCGTTGTGTCCTTGAGCCAGACACTTTATTTCACGTTTCTCCAGTCCACTCAGCTGGCAAAAATGAGTTGTACCTGTATTTCAAAAGGCCGGCTTTGTCACACTCTGTGTCACGCTGAATCTCCCTGAGAACTACGTTAGGGGTACACGTGTCTGTGGAGTGCTCAGTCACTTGCACGTTAATTTCATGAGCAAGCTGTTCCGTTGATCGTATCAGCTGGGACCCTCGTTGTCGTAACCCACGGAGTGCTCTCCATGAACGCATGTTTGTATGTTTGAATATAAGAATGTACGTATGTATCTGTATAAGTAAGTGTGTATGAATACATATATTAATTTGCGAATTTGTTGCTTTTACTCCTCCGAGACTATCCAATAGACCTTAATGAAACTTGACACGTGGGTGGGGGCTTATGATCGTGTGGTCACTTACACATTTGGAATTTTTTTAAAAATCGATTTTTAATCATCATCGAATTTTCAAAAATGGTAAAATTTCGGCATTTTCCGCACTAACCATTATATACAAATTTGACTAAAAATGATGAAATGTGACGAAAAATGTTTCATGGGTATAAACAGACAGCTTATTAACGGTTTTCATTAGGCAAGAACATCTTATTTCTCAAGCAAAATTTAGGCATTTTGCACACTAGCCGTCGTGACATCAATTTCACGAAATCTGCCCCAAAGCATAAAATTTCGCCATTTTACATATGTGCACAAAAATGACGACGACACGGGTTCGCTACCAGACACTGCTCATTTTTTCATCAAATTGGTCCTACCCATAAATATAGATTTTAAATTTCTGAAAAATGTCGATATTTGACGGAAAATGTTTCATTGCTTTAAACAGACATCTTATTGATGATAATTTATTACCTCAGCTAGTATGATTATATTTGCATGTATGTACATATGTGCGTATTAATGCCTTATGTGTTTGTATTGAAATGCATATGTATATGCATATGTATATGCATATGTATATGCATATGTATATGCATATGTATATGCATATGTATATGCATATGAATATATGTACATGTACATATATGTGTGTGTGTGTCTGCTCGTGTGTATCTGTGTGTCTGCGTGTGTATGTGTGTAATATTATAGAATACATTGGTTCATACATAATACATTCATACAAATATCTGAATGGACACCTAACACCAGCATTTATCATGTGTCATTTGCCGAGAATGCAAACAAGGTCATTATTTAAATTTTAATTTAAGGAACGACGTAAATCGTTACAAGAAGCACTACCACCACCACTACCATCACAACAACAGCAACAAAAATAGCGGCAACTATAGCAATAAGCATACACACACAAAATAACAAACGGAAGAACCAGTACAACACCACAATAACAATAGCAACTACAGCGACAACGTTTTTCTCGAAGGAAATGAAAATAGAACATGTATAGACATAGAGAACTTGAAAATATAAAAAAAAAACACAATAAACACTCAAAAAAAAAAACGAGAAAGAACTTATTAAAATTAACTTATAATGTGAAAGATGAGTTTTGGAGTAGACGAGGCTGTTGATAATTATAATTCTCTTTTGGAAAGGATTCTTTTGGTAAATTGCGTTGTTATTTTGATTAGAATCGGTGCACTTTTGACGGATTCCACTGGAAGATGGTAATATCTGTAACCAGATTCGAAGCCTAACTTTTACGTGACAAACTGGACGTTAAATAAAAAGCAACACACACACACACACACACACACACACACACACACACACACACACACACACACATGCACACACACACTTATTCATCGTATTCATCATCAGAGATAGAGGAAGTGATATACACGTATGGATAAGTATATATAAATATATATGTGAGGTGGGGGTGAGTGTGTGTGTGTGTGTGTGCGCGTGTGTGTTCGTGTGTACGTGCGTGTGTCTGTGTGTGCGTGTATATATATACAATATATACACGTTCATACACACATAATTTTTCTCGTCTGGCCGTAAAGCCTTTTCTGTTTGTTTTCCAGTCTTGTTTTTTGTCCGCCACTACATTCCTCCATGGCAAGATTTAATTTGTGTATACAAATTTAATTTGCGGTCCATGGGAAGAGCCGTTTTAACGATGCGTCCTGCCCAGCTCTTCGAAATGCCGGTGTTAAAACGGGGGTAGCTGATGAAGTAGAATGTTCTCTATGTGGCTTGTGTGTTTTCTCGTCTACGTTTTGTTTGCAATGTCTTGTACCCAGATATGCACCTATACATACAGGTGGATGTCGGTATGCACATACCTGTACGTATATATGCATATACTCATTTACTATTTGTTTATACATATATATATATATATATATATATATATATATATATATATATATATATATATATATATATATATATATATATATATATAGGAACAGACACATTTTAAGAGACAAACATAAATACATATATGTATGCATACACACACACAACATATATATATATGTGTGTGTGTGTGTGTACGAGTAAATACTGCAGCAAACATATATGTAGAGAGAAAAACACATGTACGGATTCGGTTTTACATATCATCTTGATTCTTATAACGATGCTTTATTAACTGGAATATTGTAGCTCAAAATTGGAAAGACGGCAACGCATCGAATACAATTTGCCCCATAGATTGAGTGCTCTTCAGCTTGGAATCATAGCATTCACTTTGATATATACACATACCTAGAAACATTCGTTCGTATACATGCATACATACATACATACATACATACATACATACATACATACATACATGCATACATACATACATAATACATACATACATACATACATACATACATACATACATACATACATACATACATTCTCCATCCCCAACTTTTTCCTCTTTCCCCTACGACGAAATAATTTATTCTTCTTTATTAGCTTTCTTTCTACTATTTGATGACGTGAACCATCAACAAGCTGACATTACTTAATGCTTAAAACAATTCTATTTAGTTTTAATATTTGTTGTAAGCGTACTATTGTAGATTCTCGTGATGAGACCAGGCATTAAATTGATACATTAATTTCGGAAACTATCGCACATTTTCAAATAATTATTGCTGCTAGGAGTTAGTGTATTATTCTGTCAAATTAAATATGATAGTCGACCGTGAACTAATTCTATACACACCACAAATATTCTTTTAGGCTTTCAATGAAACGAAATACTAACATCACAGTTCTAGTAAGCCTGACGATTGAAAGATATTGTAATCAGTTGGTGAATTTTCAAAACCTTATAGTCGTGAAGAAAACATGTCATTTATGCACGTCTGAAAATTCTCTGTTTTTGATGTCTCCATTTAATTTATTGACGTTGAGAATGGAGCTTTTGTCTAAATACCGCCATCAAATACATACCTGTTAGTTTATTTTATAATGCTTACAAATTTAATATGTTTCTTTTCTGTGTCAAATTTCTTTAAAATTCTTCAAAGCATTTGAAAATTCGTTGAATTGCTTTAGCTGATCAAAACTCCGATTCTCAATCAAAATTTTGTGCTAAAAGCTTTCTCAAGGTAGAGGTACCTCTGTAAATTCAAATCGGTTTTGGCCATTCGGAATCTTGTTTTCTTGGAATTGAAAAAGTCCATCCTAAAATGTTTGCGTCCATAGATTTTAGCCCGTTACGTATTATGGATAGTATAATAGCAGTTATTTCCCTTGTGTTGTTGGTATTTTCTTGCTTTCTTGTTTTTCTTTAAAAGTTTTGTTTCTAAACAATATTATATTTTCCTCTATTTCTTTCTGTCATGAAAGCTGAGCTAATTTTATTCATTTTTAATAATTTACACTGCTTCTTTATCTTTTGTTTCACTTTCTTTCCTCTCATTTTGTTCACCATCTTCTCTTCCCACTTCCTCTTCTCCTTCTCTTCTTCCTTCTCCTCCCCCTCCTTCTTATATTCCTTCCCGTTCTCCCTCTCTTTTCCCCTGCATTTTATATTTCATATATTCATCTGTCTTTGCTTACTCTTCTTTATTCTCTCCACTAAATATGTACCGTTTTTATTCTTATATTCTTATAATCCAGCTTATTCTATCAGTCCGTATATGCACAGTATCACTAATCTCTTGTCAACTGACATATTCTTTGATAACTGATATTACCAGAAGTTCGCATTTTTAATTTAATTTTGTTTCTTCTCTCTTTCTCTAACCCTTTCTTTTTTTCTTTTATATATTTCTATCTTGTTCATTTTTCTCATTTCACTCCCCCCCCCCGTCTCCCTCACTTAATATATTTCTATTTTCTTTTTTATTCTTTCTTTTTTTGCATTTTCTTTCTTTTATCTTTCCTCAATTTTTTTCGTATTTTTCTTCTCCGTCTCACAATCATCATCATCATCATCCTCATCGCCATCATCATCATCATCATCATCATCATTATCATCATCATCATCATCATCATCATCATCATCCATCACATTATTATTATTATTATTGTTCAGTAGTTTTATTTTTATAACGTGCTTTCACTTCACTACCGAGCGCAGCTCTGTGCACCTTGGGTATGTGTTGTGGTTTGCTGTGGTGCTCTTATGTTTACTGTATTGAAAGTGCTTTGCGTAGAATGTGTGCAGTGCCAAGTAGTGCAATTTTCTGTATGTTATATATATTTGTAAGTCCTGGTGTTTTTGTTATGTATTTGTCTGAATATTTTTTTTATTATACCTAAGGCACCTACTATGATAGGAATTGTTTCTGTTTTTAGATTCCACATTCGAGTTATCTCTACTTCCAGGTCTTTGTATTTTGAAAGTGTTTCTATTTCTTTTAGAGAAACGTTGTCATCTGCTGGTATTGATACATCAATTAGAAAGCATTTTTTTTCTTCATGATCTTTGACAACTATATCTGGTCTATTTTCCTTAATTTCTCTATCTGTGTGTATTGGCATATCCCAGAGTATGGTTGCTTTCTCGTTTTCTGTGACCTTTTCTGGCGTGTGTTTATACCATCTTTTTTCTGTTGTTATTCCATAGTGTTGGCATAGCTTCCAGTGTATATAGGTCCCAGCTCTGTCGTGTCTGTGAATATATTCCTTCTTAGCCAGGACTGGGCAGCCAGAGATAATATGATTTATTGTTTCTTGTCCATCTCCACATATTCTACAGTTACTTGTTATATTTCTTTTCATTATGTGTTTTTGGTAATTTCTGGTGCGGAGGCTCTGGTCTTGTGCAGCAATTAAAAATCCTTCAGTCTCTGCTTTGAGTCCTGAGCTTCTCAGCCATTGCTGGGATTTTTCTCTGTCTATTTCTTTCGCATTTAGTTTAGCCCAGTATTTACCATGTAGGGGCTTTTCTTGCCATCGTTTTATCATGGTCCGTTGCTGTTCTAGTTTTAGTTTGGATTTCATTTGTTGTTTCTTCTTCTTCTTCTTCTTCGTATTTGTTAGGTAGATTGATTTCTTGTTTGTATTTGTCAGCTTCCTTAAATACTGAAAACAGTTTTTTGTTTTGCTCGTATTTTGTGGCTATTTGTATTAGTTTCCCTTGCTTCTGGAGTAGGTATTTTTGCAGTCCTATGGTGGTTATTTTATAATAGTTTTCTAGCTGTATAAGACCCCTGCCCCCTTCTGTGCGTTGTATATATAGCCTTTCTATGTCAGATTTTGGGTGGTGCATCCTATATCCTGTCATTATTTTTCTTGTTTTCCTGTATATTTTACATAGTTCGTTTAGTGTCCAGTTAAGGATGTTGTAGCTGTAGCTTATAACTGGGACAGCTAAAGTGTTGATACCCATTATCTTGTTTTTAGCATTGAGCTCTGTTTTTAGTATTGATCTAACTCGTCTATAGTACTCTTTCTTTATTTTTTCTTTCATTTGTGTATGTTGTATCCTATCTAGTTCATTGACTCCTAAATACTTATATGGTTGGCTTTCGTCTAGTTCTCTTATTTCATTGGCTTTATCTAGTGTTATATTGCTACTTTTAACTAATTTTCCTCTTTTCAGGATTGCTTTGGCACATTTTTCTAATCCGAATTTCATATCTATTTCCTTGGTAAAGCCGTGTACTGTCTGTAGTAGTGTTTCTAGCTCTTTGTCATTTTTTGCATATAATTTTAGGTCATCTATATATAGAAGGTGGCTGACTGTTTTTCCGTAGCATTTGTAACCGCATCCAGTTCTATTTAGCAATTCTGTTAAAGGTGTGAGTGCCAGGCAGAACAGGAGTGGAAAGAGCGTGTCTCCCTGGAATATTCCTCTTCTAATGGTGATGGCTTTCGTTTTCACAAGTCCCTCTTTTGTTTGGAGCTGTAGCACTGTCTGCCATTTGTTCATTGAGTGCTCTATGTATTTTATGATAATTGGTGCCACCTTGTTTATGGCTAGTGTTTCCAGAATCCACGTGTGGGGAACACTGTCGAAAGCCTTTTGGTAGTCCACCCAGGCCATACTGAGGCCTTTCTTCTTTCTGCGGCTGTCTTCAGTTATGGCTTTATTGATCAATAATTGATCTTTACAGCCGTATGAACCCTTGCAGCATCCCTTCTGCTCTTCTGGAAACAGGTTGTTATTTTCCAGGTGTTTACTCAATCTCTGCGATATCATTGCAGTAAAGGCTTTGTAGATCGTAGGGAGACAGGTTATAGGTCTATAGTTTTGTGGTTTCTCCGTTTCCGTGGATTTGGGGATTAAGATGGTTTTCCCTTTTGTGAGCCATTCAGGCATTGTCTCTGGATCTGCTAGTATGTTGTTAAAGTTTTCTGCCAGTTTTTTATGCATTCCTGGCAGGTGTTTTAACCAGAAATTGGGGATCTTGTCGTGTCCAGGTGCCTTCCAGTTGCTTAGTCTTTGCAGTGTCTGGGTGATCTCTTCAGTTGTTATAGGGGCCCAGAGTTGCTCAGGTGCTAAGTTCGTTATTATTATTATTATTATTATTATTATTATTATTATTATTATTATTATTATTATTATTATTATTATTATTATTATCATTATTATTATTATTATTATTATTATTATTATTATTATTATTATTATTATTATTATTATTATTCATAAACACACAACAGATTAAACTATTGGAAAAGAAAAATTCTCAAAGCATCGGGCTACAAGTAACCTTAGATGCCAACAACCCTCCTCCGTATTCTAGCTGTCCCTAATAACAATTTTCTGAAGCTGTACTAAACTGGGTTTTATGCCTATTTTTTTCTATGTATCTGATCAAATATTTAGGGATAGTTCCCAATGCACCTATAATTATTGGGATACATTTTAGCTGCACTTTCCATAGTCTCTGTAACTCAATGAATGGCTGGGTCCTGGTATTTTGCTATTTTTGTATGCCTCTCATAATGAGAGGTATAGCTTTCTAGCTTCTATTACTCTGGTAGTTTGAATGCTAAAGGCCCAAAACATTTTATATTTTTTACTTTCTAATACTTTACTAGGTTAATGTTCATACCATTTATCCGTATGTTCAAATCTTAGCTTTCTACATAGCTCCCTAGGTTGCCATGTCTTTTCTTGTACTTTTTCTCTGTCAGCATGCTACATTCACTTACTATATGAGTAATGCTTTCCTCTTTTGATTTGCATAACCTACACTGAGAATCTACTTCGTTTTTTTCAATTTTGGCTTTTATCCAATTAGTCCTTAATGCTTGATCTTATGCAGCGACTAACAAACTTTCTGTCTCACTCTTCAGCTTTCTTTTCTGCCA
>NC_142943.1:30672603-30675103 GCF_046866305.1 Octopus bimaculoides
TCCACTGGTTTTCAGAAATAGAGTTATTAATATTTCTAAGTCTCTCTAAAGGAGACTACGGCAGCGGTACTGGAAATTAATAGTTATCGCCAAGCCAACATGGCAGTCCCAAAATTAGGACGAAAGCTGCCGTGAATTAGCTCCAAGAAGCCATCGCCTCTAGCTAGCTATGTGACACACGAAACCTGTGTCCTTTATAACCTTCGAACAGAGGAGGTCAGCAGTGTCCCCCTGCTGGTTTGGCATCTGCAGACTAGACTAGTTTCAGGGTGTTGCCCCTTGTCAATGCAGAGTAGCCAAGCCTTAGCCAGGCGGCGCTGCTGACTATCTGCTCGAAGGTTATTTATCTAATTTCAGTGGAATCTATCCACTGGTTTTCAGAAATAGAGTTATTAATATTTCTAAGTCTCTCTAAAGGAGACTACGGCAGCGGTACTGGAAATTAATAGTTATCGCCAAGCCAACATGGCAGTCCCAAAATTAGGACGAAAGCTGCCGTGAATTAGCTCCAAGAAGCCATCGCCTCTAGCTAGCTATGTGACACACGAAACCTGTGTCCTTTATAACCTTCGAACAGGGGAGGTCAGCAGTGTCCCCCTGCTGGTTTGGCATCTGCAGACTAGACTAGTTTCAGGGTGTTGCCCCTTGTCAATGCATTTCCCGTTGCTTCAGTCCACTCAGCTGGTAGAAATGAGGAATTCTGTGACGGATTGATATCCCGTCTAGCTGGGGATCTATGCGCCTCAGAATCCGAGAGACCGGCCTCATAAGCTTATTGTTCGAGAAGGACTTTGTGTCCTTTTATGCTTGTGTACCATTACCAACACGGTCACTACTACTACAACAACCAACAAAAAATGCTCCCACATGGACTATGTTGACACCAGTAAGTAACAATTATGAACTTTTCATTTAATTTCATTTATTTTTTAAATATGCATTTTTGATAAGGTTCGTTTTTTCAAGAACCGAAACATGTTAAAAATATCTCTGACAAAATTATAAATTAAAATTCATTTTATATATATTGGCGTTTTCAAACTTCTTTTTTATAAATATATACCCACTCGTATGCCACCTACACTTTTTTATCAATATATATATATATATATATATATATATATATATATATATATATTTGAAGTAGAGAGCTAATTACCTTCAAACGTTACTCAAACCATCTTCTAAGTGCAATGAACTCTTACAGCGGGTTTTAAATCATGTTCTTTTAAGTGTAGCTAAATTTATTTCACACCATTAAAATTGTAAATTTACCACCAGGGAACCAGTTCTGTTTACCCTGCGCAAACTCTCCCACAACTTCCCCTTCCCTGGTTACCTCCGGGGATGTGACAGATCCCCTTCATGCCCTCTTTATCTTCTAGCCAGTCATCCAGGCAGCTGGACGCCCCGGCAGCCAGCCCAAAAATAATAAATATATGAGCAAATGAGTGAGGGGTCTGAAGTGCTCCCTCGGTTCGCCAGAAATAGCAGCCAAATCCTTCTCAATAAACACATTGGCTAAAAGGTTATTGAGGAAGACATGCATACACATAAAGACATGCATACACATAAAGACACGCACATGCATATACTGACTATATGCACGCGTGCGTGTGTGCGTATGTGTGTGTGTCTGTCTGTGTATATGTGCGTTTATGTATGTATATATATACATATATATATACATATATATATATATATATATATATATATATATATATATATATATATATATATATATATATATATATATATATATATATATATATATATATATATATGTATATATATATATATATATATATATATATATATATATATATATATATATATATATATATATATATATATATATATATATATATATATATATATATATATATATATATACATGCATATATGTACGTACATATGTATATATTTATACAGAAACACACACACTCACACACAGTAGCATCCTCACAAACACACATGTATAGACGTACGTGTACGCTTACATACAAAGAAACTATAATAAACAATTATAAATTCAAGCTATTATTTTCCACTTCCGTACTATAAATGTGAAAAAAACCATGAAGAAGTGCCATGGCCAATCTAAAAATATAAAACATTGACAAAACAAACACCATTTCTCTCAATATAACCTGATATGAAAACATTACATATGGTAGCGAGCTGGTAGATTCGTTAGTGCCCCAGGCAAAATGCTTAGCGGCGCTTATGCCATCTTTACATTGAGTTCAAATTCCGCCGAAACCGACTCTGCCTTTCAGGATCGATAAAAGCAATCCCAGTTGAACACTGGGGTCCATATAATTGTGTTTACACCCTTCCCGAAATTATTGGCCTTGCACCAAAACTTAAAATCATATTTACTTAACGTGTAACATGGCCAATCTAAAAATATAAAACATTGACAAAACAAACACCATTTCTCTCAATATAACCTGATATGAAAACATTACATATGGTAGTGAGCTGGTAGATTCGTTAG
>NC_142943.1:30682603-30685103 GCF_046866305.1 Octopus bimaculoides
GTATATATATATATACATATATATATATATATATATATATATATATATATATATATATATATATATATATATATATATATATATATAAATAATACAAAATGGGACAAGAACGCAAAACATTCAGACAGTTAGGTGATACAAGAAAGGGACAACAAAACATCCAGATACACGATACAAAGAAAACAAGGACAGGTCCTTCGGAGTTTTCTTTCATCAGTCGAAATCCAGATTATCTTTGTAATTTCGGTTGGTTATACTCGATATTGCTCCAATCTGGCCAGCTCCAAGGAAAAACTAAGCTAAGAGATTAGATCCCTTGGAAGAAAGCAGCGAATGTATACAAAAACAATACAACTCTGCATTTCAAATTATATCGTTTGGTGCATCTAAGATAGATAAACAAAAATCACATAACCCCCTCCTCCAATTTTCCATGGCAGGTTAGGGCCTGAAATACTCAAATGGACGCATAGCATGTTGCTTAGTCGAATTAGCCCAGCATTTATTCCACAAATGTTTTGTTGTCAATGCTGCACTTACCCATTTCATCTGTTTCGACATAACTGTAATATATGCAAACTATGCCATTTTAATCCCGAGCAACGCCGGGTATCTCTGCTAGTATATATATATATATATATATATATATATGTGTGTGTGTGTGTGTGTGTGTGTGTGTGTGTGTGTGTGTGTGCGTGTGTCCGTTGGTGCGTGTGTGTGTGTGTGTGTGTGTGTGTGTGTGTGTGTGTGTGTGTGTGTGTGTGTGTTGAGTTGCAAAGTGATAGTTCTGAAGTGACTGACAAGTAACTTTCCCCCACACCTTCCCTTCCGTACAAACCAAATGCGCGGCAGACATTTTAGTAGTTACTTTGGACAACAACACAATTGTTCTGGAAAACTGGAGGATAGGAGGTAGGGGGATGCAGCCATACATTTAAGAAATTACCACACATACATACCGACATACATACATGCATATATGCATAAATACATACATATATGCATGCATATATACATACACAGACGGACTTATATAAAACATACATACACTGAAACACAAAATACACACACGTGCTCTCAACATACATACATAGACAGACAGACAGACAGACAGACAGACAGACAGACAGACAGATAGATAGAAATAGAGATATGCATATATATATAAATATATATATACATATATACATACATAGATGGATACACACACACTCACACATACATATACACATACACATAAATATATATATATAAATGTACATATTTATATATATATATATATATATATATATATATATAAGCATACATATGCATACATGCATAGATATGTATAAATACATACGTGTGTGTATGTGGAGGCGCAATGGCCCAGTAGTTAGGGCAGCGGACTCGCGGTCGATGGCTCGCGGTTTCGATTCTTAGACCGGGCGCTGTGAGTGCTTATTGAGCAAAAACACCTGAAGCTCCACAAGGTTCCGGCACGGGGGTGGTGGCGAATCCTGCTGTATTCTTTCACCACAACTACCTCTCACTCTTTCTTCCTGTTTCTGTTATACCTGCATTTCATAGGGCCAGCCTTGTCACACTCTGTGTCACGCTAAATCTCCCTGAGAACTACGTTAAGGGTACACGTGTCTGTGGAGTGCTCAGCCACATACATGTTAATTTCACGAGCAGGCTGTTCCGTCTATCGGATCAACTGGAACCCTCGTCTTCGTAACCGACGGAGTGCCACGATTTGTGTGTGTGTGTGTGTGTGTGTGTGTGTGTGTGTGTGTGTGTGTGTGTGTGTGCGTGCTCATATATACGTGTAGATATGTTTGCGTGTGTTAGGGTGCAGGTTGTGTGTGTATGTTTGCATGAATGTGTGTGCATTCGAAAGAGATAAAGAGAAAGAAAGAAAGAAAGAAAGAAAGAGTTATGTATATTTTCTTTATTTTGAAAAATCAGCGAAAGCGTGTTTGTGTATTCGAATATATATATATATACATATATATATATATATATATATATATATATATATATATATATATATATATATATATATATATATATATATATATATATAATTATACTTAGAAAATGAAAATTTTGTAGTGTGTAAACAAATTCGGTTATTTTCGTAACGCTTGTTTAAAAGATTTGTTGTAGACGTTAGGATTTTGAGGCGTTCAGTTAGACAGAGGTCACAGCGTCTGTTAGTTGGGTTATAAGAATTTGCTGTTTTTAGTATATGCTATTTTAGTTTGTATTCTATTTTATTGTCCTTTAATTCCCAGATATAGCTACTAAGTCCTGTTGAATTTGCCTTTTCTCTGTTTTTAAAGCTAGCTTGGTGTTCAGTGTATCTGAGGCGTATTTGGTTTTTCGTGGTGCCAATGTAAGGTCCACTTTGCCTTTCATCCTTTCGGGGTGAGTGAAAAAAGTACCAGTTAAACACTGGGGTCGATGTAATCAGCTATCCCTCAAAATTTCAGGATTATTATAGGCACACAAACCA
>NC_142943.1:30687603-30690103 GCF_046866305.1 Octopus bimaculoides
TATTCTAGGATGATTTGAAAGGACGTTTACATACTGCAAGGTTTGGTTAGGCTTGTGGAATGGGTAGTATAAAGTTTTATTTAAATTGAGAGTGAGATCCAAAAACTTTACCACCTTGATATTTGTTTTAAAAGAGATACTAAGATTGTAATTATCAAAAAAAGTTTTTTTAGTTTCTTAGTTCGTTCAACCGCTGGTCGAGATAATCCTCAAGTGGTAGGAGTGCATCGTCCCTGTAGAGTCCACCAGATATATTAGGGAAGTGCTGCTTGATCTGTGAGAGAAGGAACAGATCCACGAGGTCTGTAACTTGGGCTGAGTCAGAAGAAACCAATGTTATATCAAGATAGTCAATAGAAGTACTCCGAGTCCAGTTATTATCCTTGAAATTAATAAGAGCCTTCCTCGCGGTCAGAATTATATCCATGTCAGACTGTGGGATATTTGCTTGGTTTCGAGCAAAAATCAATGCTTTATTTAAGAGAATCGGAGATATCAATGCATAGTAGTTTGATATATCAAACTAATATGTGTGTGTGTGTGTGTGTGTGTGTGTGTGTGTGTGTGTGTGTGTGTGTGTGTGTGTGTGTGTGTGTGTGTATTGAAGAAAGATTTTCTTGAATAAAAAATTCTTTTAAAAACTCACTAAAAACATAAACGATTAGAATGACGAATCTTTTGAAGAGAAACGTTCTTTCCAGCATATGCATCATTATTACTTCGTTTAAGATTTGAGACAGAATACATAAATTTGTGAATGTGTGTATATGTGTTTGTATGGCAATATATGTATGTGTATGAATGATATTTTGCTTATTTTCTTATACTTTTCTAGCGTCCACACTTCCCTCCAACTGAGAGAGATCGGTGTGGTTGATGTTCTCGTTTAATAGTTGGAAGTTGAAGGTTGCAGAAAAAAACATTAGTAGATAAGAAATTCCCGAGGGACAACCTTCTGTGGATGAATCATCGGGTATAAATGTTGGTGCAGTACCTAACAATTGGATTGGACATGATATGGATTAGAAAGACAAAGGAGAAAATAGAGGGACGAGTGAGTCAGGAGTGCATTAGTGGAAAGTGGCAGGAAATGAGTCAGACTGGCGGACCTGTGGCTACTATAGTCGCAGTAGAAGATTAACCGGGAGAGGACAGTGCGTCAGTTGGCCAAAGTTCCAAAGATTGGTGAGTGGTTGTCGTAGCCTTACCTTGTAACCTTTCAAAGCTTCCTCGGTGTTCCCAGTTGATATTCCTCTCCAAGTAACCTTAACGGTGTCAGGCCCGTGGCTTTTGACTCGAATAATCCGTGGGTATAAAAGTGGGGCTGTAATTAAAGATTAAATACATTTCGTCAGCTTTTACACGACCTACACTTAACTTACAAATCCACATCCAATTAAACTCCAGTTTGCAAACACTCAAGCTACATTCATTACAGTCAATTATCAATTTACACTCTACTTACATTCCACCTAACACTTAAGCGACGCTCAACCTACAATCCTCCTAATTTCAACATAGAATTTACCCACAAACTCCATTCTGCACTCATTTGATCTACGAAATACCTATATGCTACTTACACACAAACTGCACGCAAGGTACACTCCACCTACACCCAGGCTAAGCTCAATCTACTATTCACTTCCAGATAATGCCCACTCTGCACTCATTCAACTTATATCTGATCTACACACAACCTGCACTCAAGCTACACTCTACCTTTGCTTCACCGCACTCAATCTACACCCAACTCACAATTCACCTTCAGACAAATTCAACTTCGTATTCATTCAACCTACACTTTACCTGTATTCCATCTACATTCACCTAAAGTTTTGACATCGATTTGTTCGACTAAACCCTTGAAGGCGGCGCCCAATGACCGAAGCAAGTAAAAAAGATTTTAAAAAAGTAAACATTTCCAAATTCAATTTCGACTAAACGAATACTCATCCAACACCCAACACCCACTCAGCCTCTACTCAACCTACACTCAGCATCTACTCAACCTACACTCAGCATCTACTCAACCTACACTCAATCTAGAACTATACAGAAACAACATACACACACATATACTCACTTACCTTCACCTTTAGTTGTAATAGTTGCCCTTCTACTTGGAGGGCCAGGCCCGGCGCTGTTGTATACCTGGACGTACATGTAATGATCGGAATCATAATACCTGAGGCCAGTTATTAGGCCCCAACTTCTTTGGCCAGGATATGAAACCCCGGTCACTAAGGGGTCAGCTTCCCATCTGTTCCAGTAGGTGATCTGAAAGTATATGTTAAAGTATACATGGCAGATGTGTTACGTGAGTGGTGCGAGTGAGTACGTGTGGTGGGTATGAGTATGTGTGCTAAATATATGTATACATATACGTACGCACATACATACATACATGCATACATATACGTACATATATATGTGTATGTGTATATATATATATATGTGTGTGTGTGTGTGTGTGTGTGTGTGTGTGTGTGTAAAGAGA
>NC_142943.1:30695103-30747603 GCF_046866305.1 Octopus bimaculoides
AGGGTGAAGTGATATGCTTGATGTGTGAGCGGTGCATGAGAAGATTTTAAAGACGTAGTGTTAAATTATAGGCCAGCTAAGAATTTTGAGATCAATTAGTTATTAGTTCTTCTTAAATTTGATAAAAAAACGAGGACTTTAGGTGCATATGTATGAGTATATGTAACTTCGCTCTTTCTCTCTCTCTCTCTTTCTCTCTCTTTCTCTCTCTCTCTCTCTCTCTCTCTCTCTTTCTCCCTCTCTCCCTCTGTATATAGATAGATAGATAGATAGATAGATAGATAGATAGATAGATAGATAGATAGATATATGTGCACACACACGTATAAATGCGTACATAAATATAAACATATATATGTATATATACCTATGCACATATATACACCTATGCATATATATATATTCATATATATATGTGTGTGTGCGTGTGTGTATGTATGTATGTATGTATAAATATATATGCATATATATATATATATATATATATATATATATATATATATATATATATATATATATATATATATATGCATATATATATACATATGTATACAAACACATACAAATTATTCACATGCATGCATCTAGGTGGGGATGTAAGTATGCATGTATGTAGGTAGGTAGGTACATAAGTTGACAGATAGATAGATAGATAGATAGATAGATAGATAGGTAATTGATATGAATATAATATTTATAACAAAACACAAAAATTTTGTAAGTTTTTTGTTTTTTTTAGTTGAAATTTATTTAGTAAGATTGTGTTGTGCTTGAGTGATTGATGAGGACACAATGAGAACAAATTGATTGATTTTAATAATGGGGAGTTCCGTGTGGATATGGAGGGATGGAGACACGTGAGTAAATTATCGATTATTTCTGCATGATCGATATAGGAAATCCAATGTTCCTTTCTGATTTTAACTCTGTTGATGACGATAATAATCATGATAATAATGATGCTGATGACGATGAGAAGGAGAGGAGAGAAGAGCAGTGGAAAAAGATGTGGGTAATACACCCATTTCTCATGCAATGATCTCCATAATAATAATAATAATAATAATAATAATAATAATCCTTTCTATTATAGGTAAAAGGCTTGAAATTTAGGAAAGGAGGATAGACGATTACATCGATCCCAACCGTATTTAACTGGTATTTAACTTATCGACCCCGAAAGGATGAAAGGCAAATTCAACTTCGGAGGAATTTGAACTCAGAACGTAAAGATGAACAAAATGCTGCTGATTCATCCAGTTCGCCATCTTCGTAATAATAATAATAATAATAATAATAATAATAATAATAATAATAATAATAATAATAATAATAATAATAATAAAACATCAATAATAAATAGCATAAACCTGGCCGTCACGGAACTAACAGTCACAGAAACAACTGGCAATATCACTGAGCTAAATAAAAGAAGCAGAATACTCCCTCAAACCCATCCGAACAGGAGTTCCACCACCCAAACAGCCCAAAATTTTGGGGGAGGGGACCTGTCGATCAGATCTACAGCAGTACGCAACTGGTACTTAATTTATCGACCTCGAAAGGATGAAAGGCAAAGTCGACCTCGGCAGAATTTACATATATATATATATATATATATATATATATCGTTGCTATTATGCAAAATTATCGTAAGTCCAAGACGTTGCTTTTTTTTTTTTTTTTCAGAAAACGAAAAATAGTTTCACCATTCCATAGCAAAACCGTTGTACTACACACGTTGACAATTTTTACTATCTTGGCATTTGAAGCAGCTGGAGATACGATACATTTGACCAAAAGAACCGGCTATTGCAAGCAAAAATAAATATTAAAAAAAAAGACAACCTTTTGGCCTCATTTGGACATACGACATTTTAACATATAGTAACGATATGCATGTATTTATGTGTGCATGTTTGTAAGTAGGTTGCTATGTAAGTAGGTAGAGAGGTTGATAGATAAACAGTCAGGTAGGTAGAGCTGGTGCCAGTCAGGTAGGTAGAGAGGATGTCAGACAGGTAAGTAGGCAGGGTGCCAGACAGGTAAGTAGGTAATCGGTATCAATATAACAGCTACAAGGAAGCGGGAAGATTTGTGAGTTTGTTTCTTTTTCTTCTTCGGTTAAAATGTATTTAGTAAGATTGTGTTGTTTCAAGGGAATTTACAGATACTGTACGAATTTTTTTTTACCAGCGTTCTAATGATTCTAGCGGCTCCGCACATTTCATTATGATTAAGGCACAAGGCCTGCAATTTTGAGAGAAAGGGGGTCAGTTGTTATTTATTCGATCTACTCCCTGAAAGTGCGTAAGGCATATTCAATCTCGACGGACTTTGAACTCAGAACGCAAACCCAGAAGAATCACCACTAAGCATTTTGTCTGGCTTGTTAACGATTCTGCTAGCTCGTCGCTGTAATAATAATAATAATAATAATAATAATAATAATAATAATAATAATAATAATAATAATAATAATAATAATACACGGCTTTACTAAGGAAATAGATATGAAATTCGGATTAGAAAAATGTGCCAAAGCAACCCTGAAAAGAGGAAAATTAGTTAAAAGCAGCAATATAACACTAGATAAAGCCAATGAAATAAGAGAACTAGACGAAAGTCAACCATACAAGTATTTAGAAGTCAATGAACTAGATAGGATACAACATACACAAATGAAAGAAAAAATAAAGAAAGAGTACTATAGACGAGTTAGATCAATACTAAAAACAGAGAAGCTACAGCTACAACATCCTTAACTGGACACTAAACGAACTATGTAAAATAGACAGGAAAACAAGAAAAATAATGACAAGATATAGGATGCACCACCCAAAATCTGACATAGAAAGGCTATATATACAACGCACAGAAGGTGGCAGGGGTCTTATACAGCTAGAAAACTATTATAAAATAACCACCATAGGACTGCAAAAATACCTACTCCAGAAGCAAGGGAAACTAATACAAATAGCCACAAAACACGAGCAAAACAAAAAACTGTTTTCAGTATTTAAGGAAGCTGACAAATACAAACAAGAAATCAATCTACCTAACATACCTAACAAATACGAAGAAGAAGAAGAAGAAGAAGAAGAAGAAGAAGAAGAAGAAGAAGAAGAAGAAGAAGAAGAAGAAGAAGAAGAAGAAGAAGAAGAAGAAGAAGAAGAAGAAGAAGAAGAAGAAGAAGAAGAAGAAGAATAAAACAAATGAAATCCAAACTAAAACAAGAACAGCAACGGACCATGATAAAACGATGGCAAGAAAAGCCCCTACATGGTAAATACTGGGCTAAACTAAATGCGAAAGAAATAGACAGAGAAAAATCCCAGCAATGGCTGAGAAGCTCAGGACTCAAAGCAGAGACTGAAGGATTTTTAATTGCTGCACAAGACCAAAGCCTCCCCACCAGAAATTACCAAAAACACATAATGAAAAGAAATATAACAAGTAACTGTAGAATATGTGGAGATGGACAAGAAACAATAAATCATATTATCTCTGGCTGCCCAGTCCTGGCTAAGAAGGAATATATTCACAGACACGACAGAGCTGGGACCTATATACACTGGAAGCTATGCCAACACTATGGAATAACAACAGAAAAAAGATGGTATAAACACATGCCAGAAAAGGTCACAGAAAACGAGAAAGCAACCAAACTCTGGGATATGCCAATACACACAGATAGAGAAATTAAGGCAAATAGACCAGATATAGTTGTCAAAGATGATGAAGAAAAAAATGCTTTCTAATTGATGTATCAATACCAGCAGATGACAACGTTTCTCTAAAAGAAATGGAAAAACTTTCAAAATACAAAGACCTGGAAATAGAGATAACTCCAATGTGGAATATAAAAACAGAAACAATTCCTATCATAGTAGGTGCCTTAGGTATAATAAAAAAATATTCAGACAAATACATAACAAAAACACCAGGACTTACAAATATATATAACATACAGAAAATTGCACTACTGGGTACTGCACACATTCTACGCAAAACACTTTCAATACAGTAAACATAAGAGCACCACAGCAAACCACAGCACATACCCAAGGCGCACAGAGCTGCGCTCGGTAGTGAAGTGAAAGCACGTTATAAAAATAAAACTACTGAACAATAATAATAATAATAATAATAATAATAATAATAATAATAATAATAATAATGATAATGATAATAATAATGATGATGATGATGATGATGATAATAATAATAATCCAAGACGAGCCTCCATATGACATGATCCCACACTCATGGATAAGTGAATGTCTGAGTATATTCAGTATAACAGACAACATAAGAGAATTATTTAGCTGTAGCATGAAGAAATGGAAAGTCGATCTCTACTCAGGTGACACAGTCTTAGGGAAAGTTAATATTGAGAGAGGAATTTTCCAAGTAGACTCGTTATCCCCTTTAATATTTGTCGTATGTTTGATCCCGCTTAGTTTATTATTAAAGAAGGCAAAGCAGGGTGTCAGTTTAGAAATAGTCAGGGAAACATTAACAGATAGATAGATAGATAGATAGATAGATAGATAGATAGATAGATAGATAGATAGATAGATAGATAGATAGATAGATAGATAAGGAAACGAAGCAATCTGTGAGATTCCGACAACAGAATGGATTATACAATGAAGAGAACTCACAAATAACCACGGAAAATCGAACTTTTCCCTCCAATATACAATGTAGCCAATGCCAGTTCCTCCTTGGTCTTTAGGCTCAAGTTTCTGAAACAAGGGAAAATGAATGCATTAGACAGATAAAATGACACACAGATGTGTGTGTGTGTGTGTGTGTGTGTGTGTGTGTGTGTGTGTGTGTGTGTGTGTGTGTGTGTGTGTGTGTGTGTGTGTGTGTCGATAAAGGTATCTTACTGTCCACGTTATCTTCAGAGTCCCGACTGATCCTCCTCCACCACCGACCTCATCAGGAGCCTTGTCAGGAGAATCTTCACGTACAGAGTAATAAACTGGAAAATATAAGGGTATCCATAGCGTTACATACAGACTATTGATGACATGAACGGTGCACTAAGAAATATAATTTATATGTAAGGAATTGGCTGAGTATACGGTGTCCGCCGACGGCGTTTCTTCGCTATCGAGGATGATTTGAAGGTATCTGAAATACTGGGCCCACTTCCTAACGTATATTGTTAGTTTGAAGAATGAGCTGTGTGTTCGATCCGTAGAAAACTTCGTCTTTAAAGTTCCTGTATTCATAATACGACTGTATTGACGATTAGGATGAAATGCCGATACCGCAGTTCAACTGATATGCCTTGACGCCTTTACTCTAATGACATAGATACAGGACCTGAATTTTTAAAAGAGACCCAGTACTTGACTAGTACCATATTTTATTGACCTTGAAGGAATTGATTTGAAAACCTATAGATTTTTTTATTGGTTTAAATATTTCTAGATTTCTGTTGCTAGTGATACAATATAGAGCTTTAACTATAGTCATCCATTACCTGATGGTAAACTCACTGGGCCTCTGCCAAAAAAATTGGTTGCTTGAACTTTAAACGAATACTGTAGGCCTGGGTACAGCTTTTCAACTATAAAGGAGCGCGGGTATTTGGTTGAGAGCAGCGTGTTTTGATAGGGTATATCTGAAAAGAAAACATTAATGAATGAAAGACAATAACAAACACTTGACCGATATAAGGTTTTATCACAAAGACTATTTACAGCTAGACAGACAGAGGCAAAGAGAGTTAAGGGATTTGATGCATGGGGTAGAACATTGTACGAGTATGGGGGATGAGTACTTGCAGAAGCAAACGACAAAATAATCTAGGGAGTTGACTTGGTAGAAATGACAGCTAAATTCCCTTAAATCACACCCTTCTGCCTTGAACAATGAATGTTACTGAATGTTACATCAATACTGGTTTTCAATTTTGGTACAAGGCCAGCAATTTCGGGTGAGGGGCTAAGTCGGTTACATCAACCCCAGCACTCGACTGGTACTTACTTTATCGACCCCGAAAGGATAAAAGGTAAAGTCGACCCTGGCGGAATTTGAATGTTACGTCAATATTTACACCAGATATTACGTCAATATTGATTTTAATTGCGGTTAATATAAACGAAATATAAGGCGGCGAGCTGACAGAATCGTTAGCACACCGGTCAAAATTCTTTGCGGCATTTCGTCCATATTTACGGTCAGAGTTCAAATTCCGTTGTAGCCGATTTTCATCTGTCGAAAAAATAAGTACCAGTTATTTACTGGGATTCATGTAATCGACTTCTCCTCTTCCCCGAAAGGGTACACTAATGGTACTCTCTTTTACTCTTTAACTTGTTTCAATCATTTTACTGTTGCCATTCTGGAGCACCACCTTTAGTCGAACAAATAGACCCCAGGACTTATTCTTTGTAAGCCTAGTACTTATTCTATCGTTCTCCTTTGGCGAAACGCTAAGTTACGGGGACGTAAACACACCACCATCGGTTGTCATGCGATGTTAGGGGGACAAACACAGACACACAAACATACATACACACACACACACACACACACACACACACACACACACACACACACACACACACACACACACACATATATATATATATATATATATATATATATATATATATATATATACATATATACGACAGGCTTCTTTCAGTTTCCGTCTACCAAATCCACTCAAAAGGATTTGGTCGGCCCGAGGCTATAGAAGAAGACATTGGCCCAAAGTGTCACGCAGTGGGTCTGAACCCGGAACCATGTGGTTCGTAAGCAAGCTACTTACCACACTAATATTAACATCAAATATTACATTAATATTAACAATATTTGCACCAAAAGTTACGTCGACTTTAACAGCAAATGTTACCGCAAATTACAATGTTAATACCAAATATTACGTAAATATTAATATTAACGCTAAATGTTATTTAATGACAAATGTTACGTCAGATTAACAACATTATTACAGAATGTAACAATGTTATGTCAATATTAACACCAAACATTACTTCAATGCCAATTCTGTACTTCAAAATATCAACATCAACATTAAACGTTACATAAACATCAAGTTCAAAACTTACATCAATATTAACATGAAATTTTACGCTAAGTTCAACGACGAATATAACTAGAGTTTTGTCGCTAATATTTTAAAGGTAACTATCACAAAATATCGAACGAGATATTTACAAGAATGTGAGAAAAACGTTAGCAAAAAAGAAAAAAAAAATGTTTCGTTCAGGTAAGGGAAGCATACTTTTTATATTATATATTCAAACTTCATTTTGTATTTTTTGTTCTGTCAACGCACAAAAAAATATATAATTATTATTATTATTATTATTATTTTAAAACAACATACAAAGACAGAATTAAAAAAACCGCAACACAATCAAAATAATCAGCAGGGAATATTTATATTAAAAAAAGAAAATGTATTGATTAAATACTTTCTAAGTTTCACCTAATATGCAATATTTTCTAAAATTAGAAGTAAACATACTGTTTTTTAATTTGCTTGTCTTTTGTTTTGTTATATTTTGTTATCCTTTTGTAGTTTGTATTTTTATACTAATAAATTTTAACGTTTTGATTTCAACATTCGTTATCTCTTTTTTTACCTTTTTCAATGTTTTTCTTTTACTTTTTGCTTTGTTTCGTTTCGTTTCGTCAATGATTGATCGAGCTGAGAAAAGGAAATTTTTACATAATTTATTTAAAGTACACTTGAGTGCGGTGTCGACGAGGTGGACGGGGTGTTGAGCGGGGGGTGGCAAACATGCGTTTCTTAATGACGTTGTAGAAACACGGTATTTTAGCTGGCAGCACTGTTATTAAGTAATCTGTGCGGCTTTAATTAGATTCTCTTTTACATTCGTCCCCACCTTTCCCCCCACATTCTACTCCCTACTACCAGCAATCCCACCATCACTGCCATGGCCACCACCATCGGCATCATCATCATCATCATCATCAAGACCATCATCCCAATCATCGTTACCGCGCTTATCATCACCATCAACACGATCATCATCATGACTATTATTTTCATCATCCGTCGTCGTCGTCGGCGTCGTCGTCGTCGTCAACATCATCATCATCATCACCAATACCATTATCATTATTATCATCATCGTTATCGTTCTCATCGTCGCCGCCATCATCATCAACAACAAACCACCACCGCCACCACCATCATTACCTCCATTTTCTTCATCAAGGTCGTCGTCATCACTAATAACAACGCTCTCCATCTTCTTCTCATTCCCTTTCTCCTCCCCTCCTCCTCCTCCTCCTCCATATCATCATCTTCATCATCATTATCACCAGCATTATCATTATCAATCATCACCGTCACCTTCATATCATTACCATCTCCACCTCTACAACCACCGCCACCATCATCTACACCACTGTTATGACCACTACCCCCCACCACCACCACCACCACCCCACCTCTACCATCGCCTTCGACATCAGCGAGAGAGAGAGAGAGAGAGAGAGAGAGAGAGAGAGAGAGAGAGAGAGAGAGAGAGAGAGAGAGAGAGAGAGGAGGTGGAATGAGCGTACAGGGGCCGTTCTGCAACAGCGACGAGGAATTTAGTGTTTTTTGGATTTGCCCGTCGGCTCATCATTTGAATCGTTTTACTATTCTCTGTTGGGCTTTAACTATTGCACCGCACATACATGCACACATTGCACATATTACACACATGCACACATGCACATACATGCATATATACACATCTACACACATGCATATATCTTCTCACGCGATAACACACACATATACACACGTGCATAAACAACTACGCACACAACCACACACAAATTCACATACACACGTACACATCTACACACACACACGCACATTTGCACACACACGCACATGCACACACAGGCACACTATACACGCACACATCTATAAACACATCTACATATACATAAACACCCACATATACAGACACACACACGTCTGCACACAATATTCTCACACATAATATTCACATATACACGTTTGCACGTACACCTCCATATACATACATCTATACACGTACACCTACGCAAGCATACATATACACACACATGCACACATATACAAACACACACACACATCATGTGATGCTTCATTAAAGTAAACAAGTACAACACTGGTGAATATTTAACGAAAATTCTTAACGAATCAGGCAAAAACAGATAGAAGCAGATACTTAAATATGTATATACGTATATTCCCCAGTGGCATTGGGGTTTGAACACACTAACTATTAACCACAAAACTACTCGGTAACTTCTGCTTGTTTCAAAGGAAGGGTTAGCAGCTACACTCACCGAGCTGTTCTCGTTTTTGTCATCTATCCCTATTTTCTATTTTCTCCCTTTCATGTTATAGGCTCATAAGCAAATCAATACTAGTTGTGAAGAGACTCAACAGTTTTGTTAAGGCAATGAGAAGGCAGAATTGTTAAAACGTCGGACAAAAATGTCTCGTTTTGAGTTCATATCCAGCGGAAGTCAACTTCATTTTCCGTGCTTTTAGGGTAGATAAAATAAAGTACTAGTCAAGTACTGACATCAAAATTGCTGGCCTTGTGCGTAAATTAGAAACCTTAATTATTAAGGCAATCAAGGATGTGAGTTGGTAGAATCGTTACTACGCCGGAGAAAATGCTTAGCGGCATTTCTTCCGGCTTTACGTTCTCAATTCAAATTCCGCCGAGATCCACTTTGCTTTTCATCTTTTCAGGATCGAGTACGAGTTGAGTGTGCCGTGTATGCGTGCGGCGCGTAGTTTCTTTTGTGTCTGGGAGTGTGTATACTTTCGCGTAACTTACAAGTGTCACTTTATTTAATACGTTTAGCTGGGTTTTCTCTTTCTATAAGATTTTGCTACTCCCATTATCTTTCCTAAATAATAAACATCCCACTCTTGTGTTCTGGCTTCTGCGCCATGACACCGAAATGACCAATTCAACCACAGAGTGAAAACATTAATCAAATTAGAATAATCTCTGGCCACACCATAAATTATGGAGTTAACAAAGCGACCTCCTTGAAGCCACACCCAATCTATCTCGCTAAGGTAATCTGTGAGTAGAAAAAGCAACTGGCTCTTTATCAATTCCACTTTCCACACAACTCTCGATTGATAAAATGTACAACTTTTGCCTAGCTCGTTTTCTTTTTTAATTCAAGACAAGTAATTTTCAACAGACGAGCCGAATGTACTTGAGGAGAAAGGACACCTGAAAGATATGAGGCATTTTAATTATTCACAATATGCATTCAATATCCTTTTGAAACAGCTGTAGAGTTTGACTACTCCCATTACTTGTGGTAGAACAAAGTGTTTTACTTTACTTACTTTCGACAATAGGAACGTAATTCCGGTTGTAATTATTGGCCGCTAAAATGGTAAAGAACTGTATAGGTGCCATATGAGAGTCGCCATCAGTCCATATTACTTGGAATCCTCTTTCTATCCCAGGTAGCTGTTGCGCATACACGCCTGCAACGGGGCCTGGAGGTCCTGAAATGCACCAAACGAAACAATTAAAACATTATTGTAGAAGTTATATAAATATACAATAATGAAACGATAGAATACCATTAAAATATATATACAATATATGTGTATATGTGTGTGTATAGGTGTGTGTGTATTAGCTTGTTTTTCTTCTTACTTTCCCTCTACATTTCCACGTGTAGTTTTATTTTGTTTTTGTAACATATTTCTATTATATATATATATATATATATATATATATATATATATATATATATATATATATATATATATATATATATATATATATATTTACACCCACATACATTAACAAACTAAAAAGAAACAAGAACCAAATGAATCAGAATATTCAGGCTTTGACTACAAACCTTTGACATTAAGCATTGCTGAAGACTGAACAGAGTCAACTGGAGTCTCAAGAATACAAGTATATTTTCCACTGTGTTTAAACTGTGCAGATCTGATGTATAATCCAGAACGTTGGTCTCTAGTAGCGGTGGCCTACAAAATCGATATGATAGCATAGTTTAAACTGTATGATGATCCTGATGATGACGACGACGATGACGACGATGACTACGCCGAGAAGAAGAAGAAGAAGAAGAAGAAGAAGAAGAAGAAGAAGAAGAAGAAGAAGAAGAAGAAGAAGAAGAAGAAGAAGAAGAAGAAGAAGAAGAAGAAGAAGAAGAAGAAGAAGAAGAAGAAGAAGAAGAAGAAGAAGAAGAAGAAGAAGAAATGCCCGATGTAGTACCAGGCACTGGCTCTCATGGCTTCTCATCTTAACTGATTGGAAGTGTTATCATGTACATGATTTTTCATAGTATAAAAGATGATCTACAGTAAATATTCTGCTCAATACCACATATTTGCCTGTCTGTTGTTTGACCTTAACCAGTTGAGCATGTCCCTTCGTGGCTGGCAATATGTGCATATCTGATCACGAGCAGAAGTAGCCATGTGTTGAGAGGAATTCTCTGGAGTTTGAATAATTCATCTCTGGAAACATGGCTGTTTCGTTAAATTTCCTTAAACAAACATTATTCAAGGTACAAGGCCTGAAATTTGGGGGAGGGGGATAGTCGATTACAATAACTCCAGCACTCATCTGGTACTTATTGTATCGACCCCGAAAGGATGAAAAGTAAAGTCGGCTTCGGCGGAATTAATAATAATAATAACAATAATCATAATAATAATTTCTTTTATTGACAACAAGAGCCCAAGACATGGAGAACACTATCGAAGGACGGGTTACAGCGCACAAAACAAGAAACAAAAACAAAAACAAACAAAGACAGGTGGTGTTTACATCGATCAAAGAGAGATAGTACCACATTAAAGTATATAACAGAAGATATATAATAGAAATTAGGGAAATAAATAGCTATAAATAAGAGCAAGAACAAGAAAAACGACAACACCAATAACAAAAACAACATTAACAATAACAACAGCGATTGCAACCTCACCGACAACGACACTGATGAAACCACAAACAAAAACACCGACGAAATCACAAACACCGACTTCGATGACAATAACAACACCAACAGCTAGAATAACAAGATATGTCACTGACCATAGAATAATGGGGATCTTTGTCAACTGCAATTGGTTGATTATTAAAGAGCCACTTGTAAACATGGTCCATGAACGGAACCACAGATCCTTGGCAATACAAGAATGCTGTTTCATTTAACAGAACTTCACTGGTTCTTGGACCGATAGGAATGACACTGCGTCCTGTGGAAAAGACAGAAAGAGAAAGATATATATATATATATATATATATATATATATATATATATATATATATATATATATATATATATATATATATATAATGATTTAATATAATTATATTAAAGGCTACGGATAATGACTGTCTTTCGTTCTTCCTGATACCTGTGCTGTTAATTCTCCTTGTATCACTCTTTAATCTCTCTCTCTCTCTCTCTCTCTCTCTCTCTCTCTCTCTCTCTCTCTCTCTCTTTCTTTCTTTCTCTCTCTCTCTTTCTCTCTCTCTCTCTTTCTCTCTCTCTCTCTCTCTCTCTCTCTCTCTCTCTTCTCTCTCTCTCCCCCTTTATGAAGTAGTGAGTGACTGGAGATTCAACCTTATTTATTACTACCTGGATTGTTGCAAACTGGGGAGTCAACATTTTCGGAAGGTGTGACCTAAGAAACTCACCAACAACTGTCAGATTTCCGGAACTTAATGCTGTCCCTAATGTGTTGGTTGCAGCGCATGTATAGGTACCAGCATCATCGTCTCGGATATTGTATAATATCAGATTGCCGTTGGGAAGTATAGTAGCCTCGTTTTCAATGTCAGTAATCTCCCGGCCGTTCTTTGTCCAGGTAAAGTTTGGATACGGTGCAGCTTCCGGTCGGCACATAATAGTCGCATTTGTTCCACGGCACACAGTCTGAATGGGAGTGACCGGGTTCTTGAAGAAAGTTGGTTTAAATTCTACACAAATAGAAACAAACATACATAAATACATAAGTTTCTGCACATGGTACTCCAGCTTGGCTGCAGTGCAATAAATAAAACCTATAAAGGAGTAGCGTAATACAGGAATATAGTGTTAGAAAAACTTGGGTACATACCAAGAACCCGAAGCTGTGCCGCACTGTAGCTACTGCCGTGCTTATTGGTAGCTACACACTGGTATATGCCGTTATGGAGTTTCGCTGATAAATTTTTTATCGTCAGTGTATTGCCGTTTATTTCTACACCGTTGCCATTGGTCAATGGTTTCGAGTTCTTGTACCAGGTAAAGTGTGCTTTAGGTATGGCTATCACCATACATCGCCATGTTACATTACCTCCTTTGTCTATGTGTCGACTTTTCAGTGGATAGACTGTCGTAGGTTTAGCTGAAGCGAGTGAAAGAGAGAGAGAGATTGACGGCGATATATATATATATATATATATATATAATTGCGTGCGTGAGTGTGTATGTATGCATGTATGTATATACATATATATACATTTGTTTATATTTGTATATATACATATATGTATATATATATATATATATATATATATATATATATATATATATATATATATATATATATATATATATATATATATATATATATATATATATATATATATATATATATGTGTGTGTGTGTTTACATATGTATATACATATATATGTATATATACGTATACACACACATACATATGCATATACATATGTATGTATGTATGTAGACAGAAAGACAGATAAACAACTAGAAACAGATAGATAGAGATAGAGGGAGGCAGTATTAGTACCGAGCGGTAATATTCATCCCCACTTAAACGTGGACGTACTATCAGAACAAACTATACTACGGTAGATACCATGAGAAAAACTCTCATATTGGCTTTCGTTGCGAATTGCGCTCTTGTTATATCACAAGCAAGGAGATAAATCCCTACCATCCCCAGTGCTGAGACCACCAGATCACATGATTTTAATCTTCTTTGATCTTGTCAATGGTGGATGCTCGACCACTTGAGATAGTAGCGATTCATACCCTCGCCAGCGATATATAGAAAAACAGTGTCAAAACAGGTCCCGGTATCGCGATAAGCTTATTTAAAATATATATATTTGCGACAGAAGCAGTATTACTGCCTCTGTTGCTGATATACAATACGCTGAGCATTATCAAGAAAGAAAAAGCCATAACGGCCACAATAATAACTATTATAACATCTTTAATGACAACAACAGTGAAACAATGAATAAAAGAACAACAAGATCAACACAACAACGACAGCAAGACAGCTGGCTTTTACATCCAAGTCCAAAGGACGTAATAATTTCAGACGTCATTTTATTTCAGTGAAATTATTTTATTAAAATCACAACCACGTCAATTGAATGAATAAATTCGAAGAAAACTCTTTTAGAAGGCATCTCATTTTAACCTCTTCAACAGCATTGTGGAAAGAATATTTTATTTTGGCATTGAACAAAAATACTATTATTGCATGCTGCCAACGTGATAGGATTCAACAAATCTTAATCATATAAAGATATTGTTAAGTAAATTTACAGATGGCAGCCGACAGGTAGAAAATGTAGTGTGGGGGAGATGTAACAGTGATCTTATATGCAATGATGATTTGAAGGACAAAGTTGCATCTTTAACAAATGTTCTGGATCGGCCAATACAGAAATAACTTAACGGGATCTAGTAGCATGAGTTGCTGAAGTTATCACATCAAACAGTCGATTCTAAACTGCCTCTGAAAAGTTAGTGACTAATGTTATAACCGATTTGACAACAGTTTCAACTACGTGACAACATCTATATAATCACTGAATCTCTAAGAAATAGCTGCCAAATATCTCTGGAATTATACTTTACGGCATAAGAGGAGTAATCCCTTGGTGAAACGATTCTTGGGCGTATCTATCATCGAGAGTTACTCAATTAACGTACACGTAGAAAGGCATAAATCTCACAGCTTCTCTTTCCTCTCAACAGGGATGGTCATTCTTGGATGGATTTCTATGTTCCAAATTGTCAAGTAGTTGGTATGACTGATTTTAAATGTATGTTAAGATGAATTTAATGCTTTTCAGTTGACGCTGTCAGATTTAATACAACTATAAAGAAACGCCTGTTGTTATTTTTTTAAAAATTAACGTTAATTAGCCCGTGTATCTAAGGAGTGGTAACCTCGAACCGAGGGGGGGGCCAATGGTTCGTATCCTATCGCACTATTCGCACACTACTCTCTCACACACACACACACACACACACACACACACTCACCACTACCACCACCTTAAGCACATGCGGCTATTACTCGCAAGCCCACGACTGCTACCAATAATACACATCACCACCCCCGCCCACTATTTACCACTATCTACCACTACCACTACCCTCAACAACAACAACACCACTAGAACCACCAACACCAACACCACCGCCACTATCACCACTACCACCGCTATCACCACCACAAACCGCCACACCACCGCTACCACCACTACCACCACATCCACCACAACGTTCACCACCACCACCATCAACACCATCACCCCCACTACATAACAACAACAACCACTACCACAATAACCACCATCATTACCACAAACATTACAATCACCACGACTAACACCATCACTGCCACCTCCACACATACACCATGCATTATTCTACTACAACAACCAGCAGTACTACAAATACAACTACCCTTCCACCATTAGTACCACCATAATTACCAATGCCCCCATTACAACTAGCACAACGTCTACCATCACCATTACAAACATCATTTACTACCACCATCACCACAACCAACGCTATCACCATAATCACCATCGCTACCTCCACCACCACTACAATCACCATCACTATCACCACCACCACCACCACTACCACCACCACCACCACCACTACCACCACCACCACCACCACTACCGCTACCGCTACCACTGAACAACAGCAACAACAACAACAACTCTAACACAAGGCCACCAAAACAATATACAACTAACCTTCTATCTTCAGGTAAGCAGATTTTCTCGTAGACATCCACGTGTATCCACTTCTCACGTGACACGTATAGAGACCACTGTCACCAAGCTTCACGTCTGCTATACGAAGTTCTCTGTTGTTGCTATAGAAACTAGTTCGGTCAGGCATACCTTTGTTCTCTCGGGTCCAGTGATATTTGAGGGGTTCGCTATAAAAGATAGCAGACCCATTATGCTAGAACTATAACTGCAGTTATATTGGTTAATATATATTTAAGAATGTATGTGTGTGTATGCGTGTATGTATGTACGCATGCATGTGTATGTATATATATGTATGTGTGTATGGTGAGCTTATATATGTATGTGTGTATATTTATGTATTTACGTACGTGCATATGTATGTATTCATATACGAATGTATGTATTTATACGAGAATATGCGTGTACCATAAATATATATATTTATGTATAAATGCATAGATGTATGTCTATGTGCATGTCTATGTGCGTATATATATGTATGTTTGTGTATGTATATGTGTGTGTGTATGTGTATGTGAATGTATGTACACCAATGCCTATGTGTGTATCCATAAATGTATGAATGTGCATGTATGCATATGTATATGTGTATGTATGCAAGAATCTACAGAGGCCCTTCAACATATTCTATCAACACCGACTAAAGAAACAGCAAGCCGCCGAAACGTCTAAATGTCGTAAAAGGTTTACCGTGAGATGAATATACATATATTTTCTTCATAATGTATAATTATTCTTTATAAAGTTTTTTTGTAATATTATTTACAATAATCTTAATATTTTTTTTATAATTATTCTTTACGATATATAAAGTATAATTTGAGATTTAAACTTCTCATTCATATATTTTATATAGATACTGGTCTCAGCTAATTACTAGCTACTTGTTTGAGAACTCATCAAGTAAACGTCTTGATAAGACTTATCAAGATATATTTGCGAGGTTAATATTCGTCAAGTACTCACATAATCGTTCCTAGATATTTTAAGTTTTATAACATATTTTTCTAGTAAAGTATTTTCTAAAGTATTTTCTCTAAGTGGTCGCTTGGCCAGCTAGAGAAAGCAATTCAGTTCCCTTAAAATGAAACTAAGTCTGCTTAAACTGACCCGTTACTGGGAATACATATCAGCCCCTTCTACCATTAGTACCACCACAACTTCAATCGATAAATTGTATATTACATATTCTATGTCTTCCTTCTCATACCTTCCAAACGCCATACATTCCATAGAAATGGTTTCACCTAGCAGAACCGATGAGGGGAAGATAGCAATGAAGTCATTGTGAATGACGGGATTTCTCATGGCAGCAGCTACAAACAAGAAGAGGATATCAAGTAAGATTTCAACAAGAGAGATTCACCAGTAAGTCAGGTAAGCTTAATTTAACGTATCTAACGCAATGACAATTAAAAAATTTAACTAGGAATAATTATTCGCTGAGGAAAAACATTTAGATTAATCACTAATTATATTTTAAAATCAATTAATGCAATGACAATTAAAATTTAATCATAAATAACTGTGGGAGTGCAGAAAAGACATTAGATGAATCATTAATATTTCATAATCATTTAATGCAATGGTAATTAAATATGTAATTATAAATAAGTATGCAGTGAAGAAAAGACAACATTAGATAAATCATTGCAATGAATTAGAAATAATTATTGCAATGTTATTAGAAATGATTATATGGCAAAGAAAAAAACTTAATTACATATGATACATTCCGTTTTTTTTTTTTTTGCATTTGTTTTACAAGATTCTTGATATGAACTCATGTTTTGAAACATATTTTGTTGTATCACGGGACGGTCATTATGTCAATAATAAACACACGCACTAGTTCTATTTCATTTCTATATTATTTGTTAATCTGTCAATTGGTTGGCTATTTAACCAATTAACTAATAAATTGTTTGCTTAACCGTTCGATCGGCCAATCAATCAGGTTTGTCAATGACCTTTCATCGTTCGCGACGTCATCAATGGTATGCCGTCTCTAGTCTAGATCTGCTTCAAGTTTGTGTGAAAGTAAGATTGATAGAATCAATGCGTGTGTTTATTATTGGCAAAATTACCCTCCTGGGATACAACATAACAATATGATATAATCATATAATGCAATGACAATTATAAATTTAAAAAGAAATTAATAAATGATAAGGAAAAGACACTATTAGCTATACTCGTTTATTCTTTTATTTGTTTCAATCATCAGACTACGGCCAAGTTGGGACACTGCCTTGAAATATTTAGCACATCAAATTGATCCAGGTACGTATTTTTTAATCTAATACTTATACTGCCGATCTCTACTGTATATATGTATGTATATAGTGAAGACGTATGGTTCAGTGGTTAGAGCGTCGAGCTTACGACCGTAAGGTTGTGAGTTCAAATCCCGGACCAGGCTGTGTGTTGTGTTCTTGAGCAAGACGCTTTATTTCATGTTGCTCCAGTTCACTCAGCTGTAGAAATGAGCTGCGACGTCACAGGTGCCAAGCTGTATCGGCCCCTTTGCCTTTCCCTTGGATAACACTGGTGGCGTGGAGAGGGGAGACCGGTATGCATGGGTGACTACTAGTCTTCCATAAACGACCTTGCCCAGACTTGTGCCTCGGAGGGTAACTTTTTAGGTGCAATCCCATGGTCATTCGTGGTGCATAGACACTCATATATACACATATATCTATATGTACACATGTGTATGTGCGTACGTACGTACGTATGTATGTACGTATGTATGTATAACAGGCTTCTTTCAGTTTCCATCTACTAAATCTACAAGGCATTGGTCAGTCCAACGCTATAGTAGAGGATACTTGTGCATGATGCCGCGCAGAGATACTGAACCCGAAATCACGTAGTTACAAAGCGAACTTCTCAACCACACTGCTTATGCAATAATAATATTCTATAATCATATAATGCAATGAGAATTAAAAATGTAATTAGAAATAATTGTATAGGGAGGAAAAAACAATATTATATCAATAATATTTTATTATTATTTCAGTGATTAGGAGAGACAACTCCATATACGTTTCAACCTTATTAGTCCTTCTCAGGAAACCATAGACACTATAGTACTTGCCGATTAAAAAAAACTCACTTAAGTAGATATGTAACAATGAACACGAATAGGCATGATATATTAGAATATTTGTAGAATATCATATGTAGAATACCATAACTCTGCTCCCGTAAACAACAACAACAAACATAACAATAACCATATTTAAATGCTGGCTTCATTAATATATAACTATTGGTCATAGAAGACACTTGGTTTACTGGATCAGTTGGTCGGCGACTAAACCCTTCAAGGTGATGCTCTAGCACGGCTACAGTCCAATGACTGAGATAAGTAAGGGAATACCACAACACGATATTATACGTTGGTGATACCACGACATCGCGATATCATAATAACAGGATATGTATCACAATAGCACGATATCATAATGTCGCGTTAACACGATAACATAATATCATATCACGAGACGACGCTATGCGGATATCACAACTGAGCTGTCATAGTCTGAAACACTTCAATAAATTATATTTGGAAGAAAGAAAGACAAATAACAAAAACCACTTACCATTGTCTTTGACAACAACAGGAGTCGGCATGCTGACCATAACCGTCCCACTGTCAGAACTTAGTCTTGAATGAAGATCGGGTGCAAGACTAGCCAGACAATAATACAAACCGGTATCGGCAGAAGTTAGCTCGGAGAAATAAAGTTTCCCGTTTCTGGACAGGAACGTGTTTGGAAATCTCTTGGACGAGACGAAGTTCCACGGTTCGTCTTTATACCATCTGTAAACTACTTCTGCAAATCAAAATGAAATATGTTGGTTTGTATATATTCTATATACACACATCCACCTAGTACTCAGAAGAAAAATATATATAGCGTGTTTATAATTTAGATAACTTATGTAGATCTCAGACAGTATTAGGTCATGTTTATCTTAACGCCTAAAGACTTTTAAATCATATTTAGGTATACAATAACCTACTCGTGTAAGGAGTCGTTGCTGGCCGAAATATAATTGGGTATAGGTAGTTCGTCCGATATTTGTTGAAGGAATTTGTCCAGACGCACGTTTAAAGATTCTGAGATTTTTTCTTCTTTGAATTTCGATTCCGTTCGAAATACTCGTAGTTTAAAAAAATAGGATTGTTTGTTTTGTTTTGTCTTTGTCTTTTATTGTCTTCTTTTGTTTTGTTTTTGTTGTTTGTTTGTTTGATTTTTTCTTTTTTTTTTTTTTTTTTGCAATATCCTTGTGTCTGTGAACTCGACTTCCGTTGAAGAAATATTGTATGGGGCCGCTACATTGCGTTATTTTGATTTATAAACTTGATGCTGACGCTCTTTAGACAAATCCATCTGGAATATTTTCAAAACTCAACAAACGCTTTTGCGCTTACGACGGTGCTGAAGATAATAGAGTTTAAGCGATCCCACTAATGAACTCTTATCATGTTATTTATTTATTTATTTATTATTCCTTTCGTTCAATTGGAATTTCCTTTTTGTTCTGCCAGTTTTAAATTGCCAGATATCAAACTGCATTCCGCAGCTTTAGTGGCTAATATCTTTCTTGTACGCCTTGCTGTGCCAAACAAGCAGGCTTTCTGCAGAGATTATCATTATTATCATTATTGTTATTATTATTATCATCATTATTATTATTATTATCAGTAGTAGTAGTAGTAGTAGTAGTAGTAGTAGTAGTAGTAGTAGAGCCGGCAGAATCGTTAGCATGCCGGGCGAAATGCTTAGTGATATTTCTTAAGCAGCTACGTTCTGAGTTCAAATTTCTCTGAGGTCGACTTTGCTCTTCATCCTTTCGGGGTGGATTAATTAAGTACCAGTGAAACACTGGGGTCGATGTAATCGATTAGTCCTCTCCTATCAAATTTCAGGCCTTGTGCCATTAGCAGAAATGATTGTTGTTGTTGTTGTTCTGAAAAACTCTCGGATAGTTCTTAATTATCGGTTATTCTTTACTTGAAAGCATCTTTTGTATTCGCGTTGTACCAATTTTGGGCATTCGTTAACAACGTGCCTTACTGTTTCACCCTCTCAGCACACAAACTGCATTAGTCGCTGTCGGTAGTATTGTTGATTCTGCACTTTACATAGTTAGTCCTTGACGCTTGTTCTTGAGCTGCGCATATAAGTGCTTCTTTCTTTTTCTTCAGGTCACTCCCCCTCATCCATAGCCACCGGTCTTCTGTGTCTGTCTTGGCGTTCGTATTATTATTATTATTATTATTATTATTATTATTATTATTATTATTATTATTATTATTATTATTATTATTATTATTATTGTTCAGTAGTTTTATTTTTATAACGTGCTTTCACTTCACTACCGAGCGCAGCTCTGTGCGCCTTGGGTATGTGCTGTGGTTTGCTGTGGTGCTCTTATGTTTACTGTATTGAAAGTGTTTTGCATAGAATGTGTGCAGTACCCAGTAGTGCAATTTTCTGTATGTTATATATATTTGTAAGTCCTGGTGTTTTTGTTATGTATTTGTCTGAATATTTTTTTATTATACCTAAGGCACCTACTATAATAGGAATTGTTTCTGTTTTTATATTCCACATTCGAGTTATCTCTATTTCCAGGTCTTTGTATTTTGAAAGTTTTTCCATTTCTTTTAGAGAAACGTTGTCATCTGCTGGTATTGATACATCAATTAGAAAGCATCTTTTTTCTTCATTATTATTATTATTATTATTATTATTATTAATATAGAAAGGATTGAGGTAACTCCTCCTGAAGATATAGAGTCAAAATTAAAAGAAGAGTGCCATTTGTTATCTGGTGAACGATATTTCGACATCTCGTGTGTCTTCAACTGGTTCAAAAAATAAATTTGTCAATCTACTTCATTTTGGTTAATATAGAAAGGATTGAGGTAACTCCTCCTGAAGATATAGAGTCAAAATTAAAAGAAGAGTGCCATTTGTTATCTGGTGAACGATATTTCGACATCTCGTGTGTCTTCAACTGGTTCAAAAAATAAATTTGTCAATCTACTTCATTTTGGTTAATATAGAAAGGATTGAGGTAACTCCTCCTGAAGATATAGAGTCAAAATTAAAAGAAGAGTGCCATTTGTTATCTGGTGAACGATATTTCGACATCTTGTGTGTCTTCAACTGGTTCAAAAAATAAATTTGTCAATCTACTTCATTTTGGTTAATATAGAAAGGATTGACACACGAGATGTCGAAATATCGTTCACCAGATAACAAATGGCACTCTTCTTTTAATTTTGACTCTATATCTTCAGGAGGAGTTACCTCAATCCTTTCTATATTAACCAAAATGAAGTAGATTGACAAATTTATTTTTTGAACCAGTTGAAGACACACGAGATGTCGAAATATCGTTCACCAGATAACAAATGGCACTCTTCTTTTAATTTTGACTCTATATCTTCAGGAGGAGTTACCTCAATCCTTTCTATATTAACCAAAATGAAGTAGATTGACAAATTTATTTTTTGAACCAGTTGAAGACACACGAGATGTCGAAATATCGTTCACCAGATAACAAATGGCACTCTTCTTTTAATTTTGACTCTATATCTTCAGGAGGAGTTACCTCAATCCTTTCTATATTAACCAAAATGAAGTAGATTGACAAATTTATTTTTTGAACCAGTTGAAGACACACGAGATGTCGAAATATCGTTCACCAGATAACAAATGGCACTATTATTATTATTATTATTATTATTATTATTACTGACACCTAGCGTGTTTCACGTCTAATACTTTGGTAAAGGGAGACCCCAGCAGGCAGCAAATTTCAAGATGAGAGTAAGCAACACACAAGCACACCACACACAGACACATACACACATACACACACACACACACAAACACAAACACACGCACACACACATACACAAATATATGCACACACATACTCTCTCGTGGGTGTTTGTAATTTGCACTTACCAGGTTTATAGTGTAATTGTGGGCACTGGAATACCGCTCCCGTCTCGGCCCGGACATTTTGCGGTATGATATCATCTGAGGGAAATTCACTAAGCACTGCAACAAATGAGAAATAATTGAATATCAAGCAAAATTTTTTTAATGTATGAAAGAAAATGAAAATTTATATCAAACATAATGATAAATTATGTCAAAGTAAACTATATTTGGGAATGTCTTACATGGATACAGAGTCAGGAATTTGAAAAGAAGAACCAGTCGATTATGACTTGTACTTTATTTTATCAGCCTTGGAAGGGTGAAATGGGAAGGATAAAAACGATCGAAGAGTATGATAAATTACATGAAACGGAATGAGGAATTATATCGAGCAAAATTATAAATTATATGAAACAGATAATATCAAAAGAACATAAATGCAATCAAAGAGAATGATAAATGATATCAAACAGAAAGGTTATTGATATCAAACATGATAACACTGGCCATGATGCTCGTCCACTACTTCAGCTCGTGATCAGAGATGTATATATTGTCAGCCACGAAGGGACATCCTCAACTGGTTAAGGTCAAGCAACTGACAAGCAAATCTGTAGTATTCAGACGAATATTTGCTGTAGCCTGTCTTTTATACCAAGACAAAACATGTACATGATAATACTTCCAATAAGTTGAGATCAGAAATCATAAGAGCCAGAGCCTAGTAGTGCATCAGGACAAAAAACGATGACAAAAGATGATAAAAGTAACAAACCTCCGAAAGAGACCTGTACAACTCTACTTAAGACCGATCCAAACTTGTTGCTTGCCTCACACTGGTAGGCCCCTGCATCTAATTCATCGACTGGTTTAGAGATGGTGAGTCGACCGTTGGTTGTTGTATAGCGTGTGTCGATTTTCCACGAAACCTCTTCTCTTGTAAACACCTCACGATACCATTTGTAGGTTGGTTTCGGGTTACCCGTGGCAATGCATTCAATAAAAGCGAAGCTTTCTCCCGTTACGATCACCAAGTCTTCTGGCTCTTTAATAATCTCTGGTCCTCTCGGAATATCATTCGGATTACTGTAGTTTGTTCCATAGTCTACAAACAGAAACAGAAACAGAAGACACTGAAAGAAATTTGACAATTTACGGAAACACTATATTCGTTTTCTTCATCTTGATACATTCTATACTATAATAATTTCTACTATAGGCACAAGGGCTGAAATTTGGGAGAGGAGGATAATCGATTACGTCGACCCCAGTGTTCAACTGGTACTTAATTCATCGACCCCGAAGGAATGAAAGGCAAAGTCGACCTCGGCAGAATTTGAACTCAGAACGTAGCTGCGAGCGAAATACCGCTAAGCATCTACAAATGCAATACTTAGATGTATCGTCAGTGTTGTATCCTGGGATCACCGAGTATTTTAGATCTTACAGCATAACTCTCATCCAGGCAACCTGACCGAGGTTGATAAATCCTAGATCTGTGTCGGAGTGGCATTGCACTGGCACTGTTGATCACCTCTTTAGAAGGAGCCATCGAGATATACAACGTAAAGGTTCTCAACCAGGGTCAGTGGTTCTCAATTGGAGTCCATATAACCCTTTGGTGGTTCATATAAGATTTTGTTGGGTCCGCGCTATTAGGGATCCACAGTAGAATCTTAAGGGTCCATGAAAAGTTTTGATTTAATTATATGTATTACATGAAACAGCTAAGTTTCTTTCTCTAATAGTTTACATAATTCAAGTATTTATAGAATTAGTTTCGTCAGAATAAAATAGCAAACAAGGGGTCTTGACTCTTCCTCTGCTCATTTCCGTTATACCCACGGTTCCATAAACCCAGCTCAGGATACGACCTGCAAACACTCAACTGCCACTTCCACTACTGATTGTAATGGTAAATTATTATGTACAAGCATAAAAGAAATACAGGTAAATTCATTTTGTAGTCATTCAGGAAGTCACATCACTTCCTTTATCTTATATGAAGTAACTGGAAGTTATACGACTTCCTTAATCGTATATGATATGACCGGAAATAATACTGCTTCTCTAACGTTACATGCCTGCTGTTATCAGTTAAATTGATTGCTAAATCTCTTTATAAATAGATCAATCCATGTTTGGAGTAAACTTACCAATCCCACGTGATTCCACCATGATTCGAAAAGCCTCTGAACGATCGATTTCACAAATATAAGCTGCCTCTAAAGATGTTTCTGCGAGGCTCCATTTATAAGTATCATCTGTGAAAAAAACATTATGCATATATTACCATTTCAAAATAGTATGTGTGTGTGTGTGTGCGTGGTAATGTGTGCGTATATGTGTGTATATGTGTAAATGTGTGTAAGTGTGTGTGCTGGTATGGGTGTTTGTGTGCGTGTTATGCATGTGTTTGTGAGCGTGTGCGTGAATGTGTGTGTATGTGCGTGTGTATATGTGTATATATAGTTCTGTGTATGCGCGCGTGTATATCTTTGTATATTGATAAAACAACAAGCTTATTGTTTACGGTTCTTGGCATCACAACTGGTCAGAAAAGAGTAAAAAAAAAGGTGACAGAAAGCAGCAAAATGTTAAGTAAAGAAAAACAGCAATAAAAGATAGAAGCCCATGCATAGTACACAGAATATAACAACAACAAAAACAGAGAAGAGGGAACAGTAAAAGATCCATAAAGAGGAACGGCTTCATAGGAACGCCAGTTGTGTTGACGAATTTAGAGAAAAATGGAATTCTTGAAGAAGGCAGTGTTTTAACAGCTAACAATCATGTTTCAAGATTCTGAGTAGCCTTGAGAGAACCTATAACCAGTTGTTAGAATTCAATATACTTATAATGCCCAGTAGTACTACGCTCTGGTAGTGAGGTGGTGGGAATTTATTGACGACCTGACTTCCAGGTTCTTATATGACCCAGAACTACAGAGCGTAATGGACACAAGACCAGTATTCTTAGAGAATGGACAAAGTTGAATAAATCGACCCCAATGCTCAACTGGCTCTTATTTTATCTCCTTGAAATAATGAAAGGCAAAGTTGACCTCGACGGAATTTGAACTCAGAACGTAAAGACGGACGAAATGCCGCTAAGCATTTTGTTAGGCGTGCTAACGACTCTGCCAGCTCGCCACATTCTTCTGTATGATATTAATTCATAAATGACAAAGCAAGACGATTTACCGGATAATCACATTCATTAGCTTACAGCTGTTTCCGTAGTATAGAAGACTGTACTCAAAAGTAATTGCCCGTGTGGTTATCTATTGCTTAATGAGAGCCTTAACAACAAGGAACGACGCGTTATATAATGTAGTCTTAATTATACAATATCTCAGTAAAAGTTTGGATGATCACGGGTGGAAAACATTTGTTCATAAACCTGCTGGATCACGGTTGACCTAAAGCAAACCAGTAACAGTAACAGTAATCAGGAACAGAATCAAAGAATAATAATATAGTTCTTGACAGACTGAGGCCGGATAAAATAAAACGACTTTCATCATAGGCGTGCGGCCAGAAGGCTGTCCTTGGGCTATATAATATGGTCATCATTAACATCAGTAGGCGCCTAGTTTAGTGGGTAGGGTCTTCGGCTCATGATCGTAAGGTCATGAGTTCAATTCCCAGCGACGCGTTGTGTCCTTGAGCAAGACACTTTATTTCACGTTTCTCCAATCCACTCAGCTGGCAAAAAGAAGTAGTACCTGTATTCCAAAGGGCCGGCCTTGTCACACTCTGAGCTACACCGAATCTCCCTAAGAACTACGATAATGGTAAACGTGTCTGTGAAGTGCTCAGCCACTTACACGTTAATTTCATGGGCAAGCTGTTTCGTTGATCGGATCAACTGGAACCCTCGTGGTCGTAACCGACAGAGTGCCACTAAAAAATTTACATAACAAAAACAACATCAATTGCTAGATGTCTGTTGTGCCATTCAGATATAAAGTAATGTGTTTCCAAATACAAAAGAAAGATTATAAAGGAACAGGTATTTTATTGTTCGTTTCTTACCATTATAGGAATAGATAAGGTGATTGGTTCTGTCTGCAGTGTCTTCTTTCCACCAATCTGAGGAAACACCGGTAAAGTTGGTTCCGTCTTTCCAAGTGATCGTGGAATCTTCGGCAACATTAAGAAGGCCACTTGTAAACCAGGAATATCTTCAAGAGATATAAAAAATTAATTGGATGAATAACAAAGAAAGTAAAAGAATATATACGCGCGCATAAATATATATATATATAGAGAGAGAGAGGGGGGGAATGTAAGTTTGTATGTATATATGCATGTTTATGTAGGTATATATATTATGTATATATTATATATGTGTTTGGTGGTCTGGTGCAGGTGTGATCCATTATGATTTTATTTAACCTGGCCCACCAATCACGGCCGAAGTATACTGCAGCCAACTGGACCAAATGATGCAGAAACTTACAAAAACACGACCTAGATTAGTCAACAGATCCACTCCTATTTTTTGCAAGTCAACGCCAGACCATACATCGCAAAAATGACATTGGGGAAACTACAGGAGTTAGAAGATCTCCATCATCCACCATACTCACCTGATCTTGCCCCCACTGACTACCACTTCTTCCAGAATTTGGATAACTTTTTGATAGGAAAAACTTTTATTCCGACGCTGCTGTAAAACAGGTCTACCAAGATTTTATTGACTCTAGATTACCAGGCTTTTACAGTTCCGGGCTGGACAAGCTACCGCTGAAGTGGCAAAAGTGTATTGACAATATGAGTGCAGACTTTGATGAATAAAACTATTCCTTGTATTTATAAAGCATTAGCAAACTTTTTTCCTTTTCTACAAATTTCATACTTGACGACCTAATAGATACACCAGGATTAATTGAGGAGAGAACATACCAGATACTGCAGTCTTACAATAGGAGCGGACGAACCAAATGCTGCAGTCCTTCATAATTCATAAAATAATAAGATGGTATTTCCTACTCAGCAATAAAACCTTCCATTTGAGAAACAAATGACGTATAAGTGGTTTTTACAGCCAACGAATTACCACACTCGCACACGCATATATAATAATTTATGATTTATTCCCTGTGTGCACAGGACTGGCAAAATTCGTTGGCATTCGTTCTCCTAACAGGTGACGTGCAGGAGTTGACCATGTTCATAATCAGCTTAAATAACTGAGTTCTTGCTAAAAGATCTCCCAACCCTGTCGAGATCGACACGGCTGGATTTTAGGTCGAGTCGATCATACCTCGAACAACATTACTACACCCGAAGCAAAAACCGAGGGGAGGAAATTAATTTCCCTCACCTTGTCCCACTCCCTTTCCCACTTTGTCCCACTCTCTCTCTCTCTTCCTCTCCCCATCGCTTCCTTTCTTTCACTTTCTCTCTCTCTCTCTCTCTCTCTCTCTCTCTCTCTCTCTCTCTCTCTCTCTCTCTCTCTCTCTCTCTCCCGAAATATAAGTTTGAATAACAACAAAACAAAAACGTAATCTGGTCAGTGTGGGAAAACTATTGGGTTGTTTGTTGTTGATGCTAACAAAAACCTACTTAGGCTCACGTTTCAAATGTACGACTTCTTAAAATAATTTCATTATCTACTTAAATGTAATAAATTCCCTTGCAGCGTAAATTACATTGATAATCATATACATACATACATACATACATACATACATACATACATACATACATACATACATACACACACATACATACAGACACTTCCATCGTTATGTCACTGGTTTCTGTGTACGAGTAATATATTTTTCGGTACAAATTTACACACACACACGCACACATGCACACATGCACACACACACTTATATGTATATGCATGTATATTTGTATGTATGTATGTATATGTATGAATATATATACACCGATAAATGAATACACACAAACACACACACACACACATACACATATACATATATACGATATACAAGAAGACGAGGTCAGACACTTCTAGTGAAATTTAAATAAACATATACTGTGCAAAAATGTATTGAGTAATTCTTCGTTTTAATGTTAAATTGTGTTTTTATATAATTTGACACTAAAATCAAACTTCAATATATATATATATATATATATATATACTTAAGTACCATATTCATTTTTAATATATATATATATATACCGGAAACTGTCCGATGAACGGGAACGTGAAACTCAGAGTAACAGTCTTTTGTTATATTTCTGCTGCTTTTAAATAAAGTATATATATATATATATATATATATATATATATATATATATATATATATATATACCGGAGTAAGCACAGCACATATATGCGAAACAAGGTGGATAAAACAGTACTCGAATACCAGAGGTAGAGTAATACGCTTTATTGAAAAGCAGCAAAAATATCACAAAAACTCAGCGTTTCACGTTCCCGTTCGTACGGTATTAGCAGACACTCAGGGAAGGAAAGAATGGTGGCTTTACGTTTCGAGCAAATCTCTTCTTCAGAAACAGGAGACAGAGGAAATCCAATAGAAACGGAAGACGGAGGAAAAAAATCGTCAATGCTTCACAGATATAAGTATGTGTGTGTGTGTGTGTGTGTGTGTGTGTGTGTGTGTGTGTGTGTGTGTGTGTGTGTGTGATGTATGTATATACATATGTGTGTATGTATATGTCTATATGATGTATATGTATATGTATGTGTGTGTGAGCGTGCGTGTGCATGTATGGAAATATGTATGCATTTGTGTATGTGTGTAAATACGTATATGTGTATATGTATAGTTATCTAATCTATGACACAAGTCTAACACTCATTGTCTCTTTATCTTGCGGTTCTGTTGTTATCGACAAAAGTCTAACGACTTCAATTCTCATAGCAATAAAACTTAACTCATGTGCAAGAAACACAATGCATTTGGTTCAAGATACCATATATACATATAGGTTGCTCTCGATATTCGTTTCTCAATATATTTTCCGCATGTTTATGAGTTTCTTGAATGTTTAGGCAAGCATACATTCATACATAGAAAAGGCACCATTTTTGATATTTTGGACTGTTTACTTTACACAAACTGAGATAGATAGATAGATAGATAGATAGATAGATAGATAGATAGATAGATAGATAGATAGATAGATAATATCAATAATATCAATAATTTAAATGAGGAAAGGAAGTGTCAGACTGATATTACAGCTGTTTCCCTAAACGGACGATGTTTTTATTCCGTCTTTCATATAGTTATACAATTCATATATATGTTTTCATTACATGTTATGTAACACATACAATAATTTGTGGAGGCGCAATGACCCAGTGGTTAGGGTAGCGGACTCGCGGTCATAGGATCGCGGTTTCGATTCCAAGACCGGGCGTTGTGAGTGTTTATTGAGCGAAAACACCTAAAGCTCCACGGGGCTCTAGCAGGATATATATATATATATATATATATATATATATATATATATATATGTTCTTTTGGAGCACCGATTTAAAGAGTTTTAGTCGAGCTAATTGACCCCATGAATTATTCTTTGTAAACCTGGTACTTAGTCTATCGGCCTGTTTTGCCAAACCACTAAGTTATGGGAACGTAAACACACCAACATCGGCTGTCAAGTGATGGTGGCGGGGGATGCAAAGACTGACACAAACACATGAATATATATAAATATATATTTATACGACGGACTTCTTTCAGTTTCAGTCTACTAAATCCACTCACAAGGCTTTGGTCAGTCCGTGGCTGTAATAGAAGACACTTGCACAGTGGGATCGAACCCGGAACCATGTGGTTGAGAAGCAAGCTTCTTATCTCACAGCCAGCTCACTTCTGCCGCTATCTCTGTCTTTCTTTCTATATCTCTTTCTCTCCCTTTCTCTCTACGTATATGAATATGAATATAGATGTGTGTGTATGTGTGCTTATGTATGTCTGTATATGTGTGCATATGTCTACATGTGTGCGTGTCTGTGTGTGAGTGAATGTGTATAAGGGAGGAAAATAAGCTTCATCGTTGTCACATGTCCATGTGACACTTGGCACTGCCTCAACCTCTCGGCATTCTTACGTGTTGCAATAATTCTCTGCGATGGTCCTGCATCATACGACTAGCTTTGAAATCGTGACCATGTGTTCTTTTTTTCTGTAAACTATATTTACTGTTCCACTTACAGATTGTAAACCGTGCGTGTGTGTGTGTGTGTGTGTGTGTGTGTGTGTGTGTGTGTGTGTGTGTGTGTGTGTGTGTGCGTGTGTGTGTATTAGTAAGTAGCTTTCTGTGTCTGTTCTGTAATCCTTAACTTTAGCGAGATTGTCACCGAAACATTTACTGATATAAGCAATTGCACCAATAATTGTCGGCATAACTGTAAAATTTACATATGGATGTGTGCATATGTATGTACGTATGTATGTATGTATGTATGTATATGTATCTTTGTGTCTGTGTTTGTCCCCAACCATCGCTTGTCAACTGATGTTGGTGTGTTTATGTTCCCAAAACTTTGCGGTTCGGCAAAATAAACCGATAGAGTAAGTGTTATATGGACTGTTAGATATGTAATTCGTCTGACGTTCCGTGTGTCATGTGGTTCGTCTGAGTTCATTGTTTCATTGTTGTTGTCTTGTGGGACTGTCGTAGTAAAATGTCATTGATATATATATGGCGGACATGACTTTTGTTTATTCATAACGAACATTGGGTGAGTGCGTTCTTTGTATGTAATTGAACAATAAATGTAATAATTAAATTGTATAACTCGTTATGTTATCTCTGCGAGCCAGTCCGAGGGAAACATAACAGAGTTTATTGGCGTCGCCGATAGGACCGATAGGATACATGCTTACTTTACCGTAAAATTATTCATCGTAATAACAATGGCTGAAAAACAGACAGTAGAACTTATTAAATTGTTTAGGGAACAAATGGACAAGCAAATGCAACAACATCAGAGAGATATGGACGCTCTGTTAAAATTGTTTGGTGCTCGACAAGTTGAAGGCGATTCTAGTGGCTATTTTTCAGCTGCTTCAACAACAGTGTCGATTCCACCATTTACTGCATTTGATTCAGCGACAGAACTATGGCCTGATTACTGGTCAAGATTCCGTACGTTTGTGGCTGCTAATGCTGTACCTGAAAAACGCATGGCACAAGTGTTCCTGACCAATCAGACTGCTACTGTTTACAAACAACTTGCTAATCTGGCTACCCAACAAAATCCGCCTAAAGATATCAACAACTTGATAATGGACGAAATCGTTGACTTCATGAAGGAACAGTTCGACCCTAAACTTTTCATTGTGAGAGAGCGTTTCAAGTTTTGGAGTGATATGCAGCGGAAGCCAGGCGAAACTCTCCAGGAGCTGGCAGCACGTATACGCCAGGATGCAGCTACCTGTGATTTTCCAGCGATCACCAACCCACAGGATGAAGCTCTGAGACAGAGATTCATATGTTCGGTTAACAATGAAGCGGTTCTGAAGGCGCTTTTTAAGATAAAAGACTCAGAACTAGATTTTGCCCGTGCTGTCCAGGTTGCCATTGAGACTGAAGACGCAGCAAAGGTTGCAAAAGAAACTGTATACGGTTCCAAAACCAAGCAGGTGTACAAGGTCCAGCAGAACAGGAATAAGAGTCCTCAAAAGAAACATCAGCAGTCTTATTCCACAAACCAGGAGAAATGCTACCGATGTGGAAAGGCCCACAAAGCAACAGACTGTCCTTTCAGGGAAACCAAATGTCATTTTTGTGATAAAAAGGGTCATTTGCAAGCGGTGTGTAGGAAAAAACAACATCAGCAACGCAATGGCCATTCACAAACTCCCGTGAAAAGAATCACAAAAGCTGAGCTAGTCAAGGCGATCCTAGGTGAAGTTTCCCGAGACACTCACAGTTTAATTGTGCCAGTAACAATCCAGAACAGACTGTTCACAATGGAATTGGACACTGCTACTACAGGCAATTTTGTTTCCTTGTCAGTCTGGAAACAACTTGGAAGACCAAAGCTGCAAGATGTCAAGCATCGCTATGAATCTGCCAGCAAGCACAACCTGCCTGTTCTAGGAACTTTCATGGGCCAAACCAAGGATCCAACAACTGGTAAGCAGGATCTTATACCTTACATAGTCACCAAGATCTCTGATCTTAATTTGCTGGGTCGGAATGCTATCCAGACTCTGGGAATTTCCGTAGACACTGCTCTAGGTTTGAAAAGCATAGACAGCCAAGCTAAGAGGGAAGGTGCAGAAGGGATGTATCCAAAGACCTCAAGCGAGCCCTATGTTTCCCTGCAGCAAGATTGTCACAACATGTGTGATGAATTTCCAGATCTTTTCAAGCAAGAATTGGGATGTCTCAAGAACTTTGAACTGGAAGTGAAGTTCAAATCGGACGCAACACCAGTCTTTCACAAGGCACGTCCGGTCCCATTTGCTCTTCGTGATGACCTGGCCAAAGGTTACGAAGAAGGCATCGCCAAGGGAATCTGGAAGCCTGTTCAATTCAATGAATACGGAACGCCAGTGGTACCGATTCGTAAAGCACACGCTTCAAGCAACCTGAAGCCCAAACTACGGATTTGTGGTGACTACTCTGTGGGAATTAATGACCAACTTGCTGATCACCGTCATCCAATGCCACTCCCTGCTGAACTGATGCAGAAACTCGGAGGTGGATTCGGATATACAAAGATAGACCTTGCTGATGCCTATAATCAGATCAAACTGGCTCCAGAAAGTCAACGCAGACTCGCACTCAGCACTCACCGTGGAGTACTCCTGCAACAACGACTCCCTTTCGGAATCAAATCAGCACCTGGTTACTTTCAGGAGATCATGGAAAACCTGACCCATGATCTACCTGGAGTGGCCGTCTTCCAGGATGATATGCTCGTCAGTGGGAAAGATGCAAACAGTCACTTAAACAACCTAAAGTGTCTGCTCACACGTCTAAGCGACAATGGACTCAGATGTCGCCGTGAAAAGTGCCAGTTTGCACTACCCAGTGTAGAATACCTTGGACACATTTTGTCGACTGAAGGGATCACTAAGGGATCCAAAGTCGAAGCAGTCTTAAAGATGCCACGTCCAACGAACGAATCAAGCTTGAAATCTTTCCTAGGTTCAGTTCAGTTCTATGGAAAGTTTATCCCAAACCTAGCCAGTATAGCAGAGCCACTCTATTGCCTTACGAAAAAGTCAACTATTTGGAAGTGGGGAGATGAGGAACAGTCAGTTTTTGATCACTTGAAAAATGTACTTTCATCAAGTCAAGTTCTGATACACTTCGATCCAAACAAAACTTTGGGATTGGCTTGCGACGCATCAAACGTTGGTATTGGAGCAGTCCTGTTTCACCGCTATCCTGATGGAAGCGAGCGCCCAATATCCAATATGTCCAAGACTCTCACTTCTGCACAGCGTAACTACAGTCAAATTCAAAAGGAAGCCCTAGCTATCATATTTGGCTTGCAGAAGTTTTACCAATATTTGTACGGTCGTAAATTCGTACTCGTGACTGACCACAAGCCACTGACATCACTATTCAGTCCGAGGAAAGGGACGCCACTTCTCGCTGCTAACAGACTAGCACGATGAGCCCTGTGGCTGAACCAGTTTGACTACACCATTGAATATCGGAAATCAGCAGATCATGGCAATGCTGATGCCCTCAGTCGCTTGCCATTCGGTGATGACAACGACTTTGACAGAAAGGAAAATGGTGAAGACATAGACATGGTGTGTGCCATCAAAGCTCTTAGTATTCAAGTCCAACCTGTGGATGCTAACGTCCTCCGTCAAGAGTCAGGGAAAGATCCAGTGATATCTACAGTGATGCGCTACGTCCGTGAAGGCTGGCCACCAAAGAACATGGAGATCAATGACGAAGTCAACAAGTTCCGTAAGTTATCAAACTCACTTAGTATCTGTCATGGATGCCTTATACATGGATCTAGAGTTGTGATTCCACATAGCTTGCAGCCAAAGATCCTCAATCTTCTGCATCTCGGACACTTTGGCATGGAACGCATGAAACAGCTAGCAAGAACTGCTGTATATTGGCCTGGTATCGATGCTGCTATAGAGATAGCCAGTCGACGATGTGATTCATGTAACGAACATCAAAGGCAGCCATCTAAGCCTCCAGTTCACCCATGGATGTTACCAGAAAAGCCGTGGAGCCGCTTACATCTGGACCATGCAATAAATTTTATGGGTAGAGATTGGCTGGTGATCACAGATGCTTATTCCAAGTACCCATGCATTCATCCTACTTCCTCCACGTCCTCCAAAGCCACTTTGAATCTGCTTGAGGAAGACTTTGCGCACTTCGGATTTCCTCACACACTGGTCACCGATAATGCACCAACTTTTACGTCTGAGGAGTTCCAGAGCTGGTGCAAAGAACGCGGGATCACACACCTGACAGGAGCACCTTACCACCCAGCTACCAACGGAGCAGCGGAACGTTTGGTGCAGACCTTCAAACAAGCTCTGAGGAAGTCTTCTCTTCCGCCAACACGAGCACTTCAAGAATTCTTGATGCAGTACCGGAGAACACCGACATCCTGTGGATTCTCTCCAAGTGAACTTTTGAATCACCGGCAGATACGAACAAGGATTGATTCTCTGCTGCCATCGCCAGTACACATTGCTCAAGGCAAACAGTCTAAGGAAGCACATAAGTCTCAGGTGACTCCAAGCTCGGCTGATGTCGCTAAAGTTACCAGGCAGTACAAGGCCGGAGATCCTGTGTATGCACTCTACTATGGACCTCGCCGAGACAAAGATCCCCGATGGGTACCAGCAATCATTAAGAAGTCATTGGGTACTCGCTGCTTTAACGTGAAGGTCATACCTCATGGCCCGATGTGGAGACGACACTGGGAACAGCTGCGACCGCGGTACACAACTGAGGAAGACAATGAACCTGGTGATGCAGAAAACACTGTATTTGAATTTGCAACAGATCACCCGATGGAGATCTCGGAAACTGTGCCACTAACACAAAGACAAACCAGACCCAAGACTATGTTACCCGTTCCAGAGTATGGACCAGACAACCCAAGACGGTCCAAGAGAACCCGTAAAACCCAAGAGAGACTTTGCTGTTGATACTTCTTGTGTAGCATCAATTTCCGTGTGTCATGTGGTTCGTCTGAGTTCATTGTTTCATTGTTGTTGTCTTGTGGGACTGTCGTAGTGAAATGTCATTGATATATATATGGCGGACATGACTTTTGTTTATTCATAACGAACATTGGGTGAGTGCGTTCTTTGTATGTAATTGAACAATAAATGTAATAATTAAATTGTATAACTCGTTATGTTATCTCTGCGAGTCAGTCCGAGGGAAACATAGCAGTAAGTACTAAGCTGACAAGGAATATGTTCTGAGATCGATTTCGTCGACTGAAATGTGTAAAAGAATAAAAGAATGTATATATATATGTATAAATATATGTATAAATATATATATATAGATGAACATATATATACTTTGGCCTACATAGCGAAATGCGCAAATAATTATTGGTATAGATGAGTATATATGCATTTATATTTGAGGTTATATATAAATTCATGAATATAGCGTTGTACGTATGTATATACATGTATATATTTATGTATGTTTGTATGTATGTATTATTATGTATGTATTTATATCTCTATATATGTATGTACCTATTTAAATATGCACGTATCTCTTTATACACATATGTACCTACGTATGTACGTGAAGTATATAGGTGTGTATGCATATATTTATATATAGAGAGAGAGATACATTCATGTATATATACTTAGCTAATCTTATCTGCGACACAGATGTATTCTACACTCATTCCCCCCATCTGCTTCACAGTCCAGTTTTTATCGACAAAAGTATAATAGCTGCCGCATACATGTTGACTATAATATCAGTGAAGGTGCTAGGTACATCCACGTAGAGCAAACAAAATGGCAAACGTCTTCATATATCTACATGCTTAGAGTAACACACAGTCTATCTGGTGGTGACAGTTTCACCCCTTGAACAAACATCAGACAATTTAACATTTACAAAGCTGCTGCTAAATATGTAAAAAGAACAAAACATGTGACATTGTGACAAGCAATTTTTGTCGTCTGCTGTGAATTCTATTGTAATATGCAAGTAAACGATTGCACAAAACCAGTGCCTTTTTATGCATGCACACACGTGTGTTTGTGTGTGTGTGTGTGTGTGTGTGTGTGTGTGTGTGTGTGTGTGTATGTGTGTGTGTGTGTGTGCGTGCGTGTGTGTGTTTGTGTGCGCGTGTGTGTGTGTACGCGCGTATTCGTGCGTATGAGTGTCTATATGTATATACGTGTTTATACTTGTAAGTATACATATATACACACAGATACTTGCACATACACACTCACACACACATGTGTGTGTGTGGGTGCATGTATATATGCATTCAGATACAAAGCATAGTTGTGAACTCGATTTGTATATGTATATACAAGCGTGGCTATGTGGTAAAAAGCTTGCTCTCCAACCACATGGTTCAGGTTCCATCCTACTGCATGGCACCATGAGCAAGTACCTTCTCCTGCAGCCTCAGGCCGACAACCTGTGATGGTGTGTTTACGTCCCTGTAACATAGCAGTAAAAGAATAACAAATAAAAGATGTGTGTATTATTATTATCTCCCTTTCATTCAAACGCTTTTTTTGTAAACCTTCGCTATGCTGGACCGCTGAAATCTACAAGATATTTTTCACTCTCTCTCTCTCTCTCTCTCTCTCTCTCTATCTATCTCTCTCTCCCTCTCTCTCTCTCTCTCTCTCTCTCTCTCTCTCTCTCTCTCTCTCTCTCTATCTCTCTCTCCCTCTCTCTCTCTCTCTCTCTCTCTCTCTCTCTCTCTCTCTCTCTCTCTCTCTCTCTGTTTATTTTCTCTTATTCCTTTCTGTTGAAGAGCGTAGGCTCGAAACGTATAAGCCATCTTCATTTTTCTCGAGCATCAAACTAATGCACTTGCTTGTTGTTCATACACCTGTATTTGTCTTCTGTTTTCATATAAACTTCTACTCTATATTATATGCTCACGTGGTTACTCCCGTTTAGTCCTGATTGAACTTCCTATATTTTGGACTTGCATTTCTGAACCACTTCCCGAAATTTCAGCATCTCTCCTCATCCACATGCCACCACTCCACCCGGATTACCACTGGATCTACTAACTCTACCTGCACAGATTTCACTGAATCATTTTGTTGATTGATATGTATGTATATATGTATATATGTATGTAAGTATATATATATATATATAACCTCGTGGGCATCGGTACCATTTTCCTCTTTCTCCGTTCTTCCATTCTCCGAACTTTCCATCTTTCCGACGAAGGGCTACGCCCGAAACGTCATACACTCTCTCTTTCCTTTCCTGAGCGTCCAATAATACTATCCATATCACGTCCTCACTTTGTTGTTTTTTTGTTTTTTTGTTATTGTTTTTTTTAACTATATATATATATATATATATATATATATATATATATATATATATATATATATATATACGTATATAATTACACATATATAAATATATACTTTTCTTCTCAAAATTTGTAAGTATGAATCAGAATGCGTGTGCTTGTGCTTGTGTGTGTGCGTGCGTGCGTGCGTGCGTGTGTGTGTGTGTGTGTGCGTGCGTGCGTGTGTGTGTGTGTGTGTGTGTGTGTGTGTGTAATATTTATACAATATTAACGCTGTCTCCATTTCTGAAAAATGTCTGTTTGTACTCGTTGATGCTATATTGCTGTCAAACGCAGTTGATAAATAACTTTCTGTCCCTTCATGTAGACATTGTACAACAAATCTATATCCTGTTTGACGTTTTTCATTGGCATTTTTTTTCTGTTAATTTTTTTTTTAAACCAGACTTCGGAAAACGTAACAGGTGAAAACTTAATTACCGGCTACATTGTCATATCAAATTTAATTAATAAATATATCGCCAGAACATAAAGAGATTTTTAACTAAATGCCTTAAGATATTATATTTTAGTCTGACAGCCTACTTTCGACTTATGCAACACATTCATTACTCATGAACCTCTCAAATATTACGGAATATCTGCGTTTAAATAATGGTTTCAAATTTTGTCACAAGAGCAGTTATTTTGGAGTGAAGGGAATAAGTCAATTACATCGACCCCAGTGTTTCACTGGTACTTAATTTATCGACCCCGAAAGAATGAAAGGCAAAGTCGACCTCGGAGAAATTTGAACCCAGAACGTAGTGACGGGTGAAATATCGCTAAGCATTTCGTCCAGCGTGCTAACGACTATGCCAGCTGGCCGCCTTAATCTGCATTTAAATAATACTCACCTTAAGGGGTCGCCTGATCTTAACCAATTCATCACGAACTGATGTTCTTCTCTCCCATTGATACTGACCAGTTGTGCTCCGTCCGCCTACAACGACAATTGTTGCTGTGTAGTGCATTCTTGTGTACGTATGTACACACACACATGCAGATGTATGTATGTATATATATATATATATATATATATATATATATATATATATATATATATATATATATATATATGTTAGTATGTATATGTATGTATATGTTTTTGTATGCATGTATGTGTATGAATATATAGGGTGGGTGGAAAGTAAGTAGGCATCAGAAATTGCTTATAGAATTTTTAGCATCACTGAAGACTTGACGAAAACATTTTTTAAAACAGACAACGCTAATGGGGATTTTTTCTTATTGTCTTATTTCTTATTTTTCAGAGGACCGGTCGCTTAACTGTTCAAGGCAGGCTGTACATGAGGGCTTTGGGTATTCTTTCTTCGCTAATTCTGACGAAATAACCAATCCAACACAATTGTGACTACATAAGGAAACTTTCGACAATGTGTGTGTGTGTGTCACACGCACATGTGTGTAAGTATTTGTGTATAGTTAGAAAAGTAGAAAGACAAGCAGACAGACTTAGAGAGAGGGAGAGAGAGAGAGACGAATAAGGGTATACTAAATACTATACAAAATAAATCTCTCAAATCAAACGCGCGCGTGCACACTCAACTTCTTACAGAAAGAAAGACATCTTGGACGATATCATTCAGCAGACAAATAGAATGGGCAAAACTGAAGCGCCTTTGATTGCAAGTATACTTAGTTAAAGCTGACTAAGAGACAGTCAAGAACAACAGCAACAAACACGAGAGCGATGACAACAATAAAGTGAGTTGTATCTCACTCTTGAGGTTGCACCTACTTCCATCTGTCAGGGTCGGGTTATTGGGAGGCTGAAAACTAAGTACCGAAGACACAAACCCCACGCTGTGCCAAGGAAAGTGTACAATTGCCTAAACTTCATTAGCCATTTTGAATCCACTACTGTATAAATAAAAGACTCACTTTACCCAACATCCAGAAAGAGAAGAAAGAGAGAGACAATAACATCAAAATCTTTATTTACCTGGCATGTCATTTCAGCATCCTCAAAAAACATTTTCTGGAAAAAGTTGAACTGGTAACAAGATCTGCCATGGGACACCCAGCTATCTGGGCAATCTGAAACAAGATGAATCAATATACAATGATACAGAGTTTATTGTTTGTTTTTGTGGTACATGAAACAGTATTAGATAATGATAACAATAATAATTGCAATAATAATAATAACAACAGCAGCAACAACAATAATAATGATGATAATTTCAAATTTGGGGCCAAGGCCAGCAATTTCGGGGAAGGGGTCTAGTCGATTACATCGACCTCAGCGCTCAGCTGGTGCTTATTTTATTGACCCTGAAAGGAGAAAGGCAATGTTGGGTAATATTCGAAGAAGTACTCGTCAGAATGAACATAAAATGAAGTGTAACTGACTAAACACGAAGGTCATATAATGGTAACCTGCAGGTAAGAAGTCACCACCTGCGATTGTTCCAGGCAATTCTCAACCTTGACGATCACCTTCCGTTTCAATGCATTCTCTGTCCATCCAGATACTCAAAATAGATTGTGATAAAGATAGCGGAAGCAATTCAGGTATTGGCGTCTGTAAGAGTTGTAGTAGTCACGAAAGTAGACTATCGACTGTTTTATTACTGGCCGTCTACCTTTTGTACGTTGCACGTAAATCAAACCATATACGTAACAACTGAACTTTTCTACTTCTCTACCTCCAACTCCATCGCTTTCTTTCTGCATCTAGGAGACACACTTCTGGAATGGAGATGATGCTTTTGGTGAGCGTAATAATTTCAAAATCTTTCAGGAGCAGCTCCAAGGATCACGGAAGAAATCACCTTAGTTCTAGAACTATCTGGAATCCCTTTTCAACCTGTACTATATGTTTTTATCGAAGTACGTTTCAATATTACAACAGTTTCTTACTGAATATTTAAAGTAAAGAAAAGACTTATGCGCCTGTCATAAATTGTATGGGAAATTAAACTGGACGTCTATAAGAACTCAAATGAGGTAGCTATCATGAAATCCAAGTAGAGTTTGTATGAAAGATTGGTCAGATTACGTCAAATAATTACCATAAAGAAAACAGGTAGTATTTAAGATTGCTCTCTTTAATGTTACCTTGTGAAATTACACGCCAGTAATAAGTAGCATTAACATAATTTATTCCATTATTAACCTGCAGTTCTTTCTCATTGATTTTGAATGTGGGAGTTAATAAAACCGTTATATGCGTGCATTTGCGTGTATGTGTATACGTGTGTATGTGTGTATGTATTTGAGTATGAGCACAGGAAGAAAAAATGGTTCGGTGTTCTTATGTTTTCGTGTAAACGTATCTAATACGCACTCACGGGAAGGAAATGTATTACAAGGTGTTGGGGTATATTTTATACCTGTTGTTACATCCGTACCAGGGTTTCACGTTGCTTACTTCCCCTTTTTCCTCTCTCTCTCTCTCTCTCTCTCTCTCTCTCTGCTCCCTTAAGTGTAACAAGTGAGCATTTTGCCCTTCACTGCCAGTTCCATTGCACATGATTCTACGCCCACGACAGATCAAACAGAGAAGCAGTTCAATGCAGTCCCTCCACTATCACCACCAAACCAAGACTGGTCTAGAAAGAACCTCGATCAACACTGATCTAAGACTAACTTCAATGAAGAAAGACCTTGGAGGAGCCTCGATCAAGAGTAAGCAAAAGTGACCCTCATTCGGGAGCTAACTAAGGCTACCCTGCAACATCAAAAACAATAACAACAACAGCAACAACAAATAAGATGAAGTGTGGTTATCACTTATCAAAAGTGTACTTAGTGTTTCAGCCATCACAAGTCACTCATTGTAAACAGATGGGTCAAGCGACACATTCAGTTCGAACTAATACATTTCCCCCGGTTATGTAAGGATTATCAAAGCTAAAAGATTAAAAAATTATCAATAAGATATAATTATTTTCCTCAATCTATTATATCCTGTTCAAATGTATCCTATCGTCTGTACTTTGGGATCGATTGAAATCAGGTGAAATATCAAAGTTCAAGCATGTTTCGCTGAATCATTTAATTGTTTGCTGGCTTCGTTTCTGTATCTGTTCGTTTTGATTTCTTATATGATGTTTAGGTTTTTGTTTTGGGCGAAAAACTGAATCGATCTGGGATTGTTTGTGAAAACTGAAACAGTTATGTTATGAAAGAAGCATAACGGCTATTGAACACACATACATATACACATATAGTCACACACATACGCAACGATATATATGTATATAGCTGTGTATGTGTGTGTATATGTACGCGTGCAAGAATGTATGTACGTATGTGTGTACACATATGTACAAATATAGACATACATATGTGTGTATGTGAGGTTTGTCACTGTATGTGCTTGTTTGTGGGGGTGTGGGCGGTGCGCGCGTGTAGGGGGGGTCAGTTCTGGCGTTTGTGTGGATAATACATATTTATGTAGCTGAGGTATTTTTCGGTGTACGTGATTATTAAATAATAAAATACTAATTAGAATAATATAGCAACGTCTGTGGTTACAACAGGTTGAAGGAATCCCTACTATATACCACAAAGCAGATATGTATATAGTACCTAAATCCGAGACAGCCGCCAGTTTCGGTGTGTGGGGGATGTATCACATATATACGAGGTTCAATGAAAAGTTTTTCAGATTTTCACTTGTGATTTTTGGCAACTAGTATCTCTATGTTATATAATTAGTAACTGTTGCTTATCCAATTGTTACTTATTCTTTATTTTCATATATGACATATATAAACAGTAATTGTGTATTCTTTATGAGTGAGGAAAATATTGCAATTAGAGGAATTTAACTCTACCTATGGTAAAATAGGACTGGTTGAAAGGGAAGCGGCAAAACAAACTAATGATGTGGAATGTCCAGGACCTGTCAACCACAATTGGGTACAGAACTCGTTCAAACTTTTCGATGAAGCTGACACCAGCCTTAAAGACAAACTAAGGTCAGGGAGACTATCTCTTCTGAAAGATTAGGCTTTGCCTGAAATGGTTGAACGACTGCTAAGCACAAGCACTCGTATTTTGTCGGCAGAACTTGGTCCTTCACAAAGCACCATCAATCGACAACTCCATAAGCTTGACCTTGTGAACGGATGCCGTCGAGAAGCCCCGCGTACTCAATGACCAGGTTCAACAGTATCTGAACATTTGTAAACGACAGGGGGCAAATCCTCGAGATGCCCGTTCTGGGTGTCGAATTGAAGCTAGGGATGAAAAACGGATCTATTTTCATTTATATATATATATATATATATACATGTATATATACATACATATACACAAATATATATACATATATATAGATATATGCATGTATGTGTGTATACAGATATATGTATATGCATATATATACGTATATACATATCTATGTATGTATGTGTGTATTATATATATATATATATATATATATATATATATATATATATATATATATATATATATATATATATGAAATAAAAAAAAGAGGTTCGTATGATAGTGTATAGAGGAATATATTATTCAAAAGAATTCCAACTCTGTTTTTTATGTTTTATTTATATTCTTATAAAATTAATGTGGGATATAGAATATGGAATATAGAATGTATAGTAATACTTCATTTTTGGTACTTAATTTATCGATCCCGAAAGGATGAAAGGCAAAGTCAACCTTGGCGGAATTTGAACTCAGAACGTAAAGACAGACGAAATACCGCTAAGCATTTCGCCCGGCGTGCTAACGTCTCTGCCAGCTCGCCGCCTTGTTATGCGATAAGGAATATTATCGCAGCAACGACCTCTGATCTGTGCCACTCCAATAGTTCAACAAGCAAAGAAAGCAAAATGAACACACACAATCTTTAACGAAAGCAATATGTGTGCGTATATTGGCTAGTGGTACGCTTCAACACTTGATGTTTCTGACGGCTGTGGATTGGATATCAGGTGCGTCGCAATACATTGAATGAAAAAGGAGTCGATGGTTCGTGTTATATCACGAGTAGTTACAATAATATCTGCCAAATCTCCCATAAACCACACCCTGTCATATTAGAATAAAAAGGTGTAACCATTAAAGAGTATAGTCGCATAGACTCTATGAGGACGGCAAACTGGCAGAATCTTTAGTACGTCGGTCAAAATGCTTAGTGGTATTTCTTCCGACCCTTTATGTTTGGAGTTCAAATCCCGCTTGGGTCACCTTTGTCCTTCATCGTTCGAAGTCGATAAAACAAAGTATCTGTGTAGTATTGGACGTCGATATAATCGATTTGTCTTATGTCGACATCGAAATCCGACCTCGGCGAAATTTGAGCTCTGAGCACGAAGACGGACGAAATGCCACTAAGGACTTTGTCCGGCCTGCTAACGACTCTGTCAACTTGCCGCCTTGTAAAACATGTACATGATCACAACATATATACACTCGAGTATTGATACATTAACGCACATATGTTCACATGTTGTATACCACATGGTAGAACAATATTAATTTATTACGACTGATTTGCTCAACTGAAGTTTTTTCTAAAGAAATATAACAAAACATGGTTGCCTCGTTAAGAAACTAATACAAAAGCAAACGATTATCACACAAAAATAAATCAGAAAAATAAATAAGAGAATTATGCCCTACATGAGTTTCACCGAGGATCTAAACCTGAAGCCAGAAGCCACGATACGTGGGTGCGAAGCAAGCTTGTTCACTACACAGCCATATCGGATGCTTTAGATTTAAGGCCATATCAGCGTCTAAGCATGACAGCAGAAGGTCGTAAATGTCTTTCTTTTTATTTATTTATTCTTGTATGGAAACATGCAAACATATACGCACGTGTAAACATATAAACAAAAACGCACATGTAAAGAAGTAAATATATACACCCGTTGCAGACATATGTAGACACACACCTACAGACACATATATTTATGCACTCGAATACATCTATAAATACATATATACACATATGTGTATATACATATATAAATATATATATTTATACGTATATATACATATATATGTGTGTGTATATAAGGGGAAATGCATGAGTCTTGTAAAAGTATTTAACTTAACCGGTTTCACTAATTAAAAAAGATCTTCAAATGTAATGTATGAGGCATTGTGTATCTTCTGTGGTGTCAAAAATTAGTTTATATAAATGCATTCAAAATCAAGTGATAGTCTTTGACAATGACAAGAAAAAGTTTGAGGTTTTGTGTATCCTCTGCGATAAGTTGAAAAATAGTTTACATAAACACATTCAGATCAGGTAATATAATTTTTTATAATGATATAGATAGATAGATAGATAGATAGATAGATAGATAGATAGATAGATAGATAGATAGATAGATATCAATACATATTCAATCCGCTTATTCAATGATGTCCATTTCTATATTGTCAAGGGAATCCGAACATAATTCCAAAACACAACCATACATGCATATATACATACATCAATATATATGTACTTAAAATATGATTGAGAGAGAAAGAGAGAGGAGGAAGGGGAGGAGGGGAGAGAGATTTATATGCACACATATACACACATGTGGATAGACAGATAGATAGATAGATAGATAGATAGATAGATAGATAGATAGATAGATAGATAGATAGATATATTAGATTTATATGCCTATACATATATATGTATAATATAAAAATGGATGATAGAAGAGAGAAGAGACAACGATAAAGTCAAACACACATACGCACACAGACACACATACACACACATACACACACACACACACACACACACACACACACACACACGTGTTTGTTTCTATGTCAAGTTATGTAAAAACAATTTAACGTTAAGCTGAAGGATTATTCAATACTCTACTGTAGTAGAGTGCATATTTATTAAACTTCGAAGTCACTGTCAACGTCTAACCCTGTACAGGTTTAATACGTATGATATTGATGATAATGTTGATGATGATGATGATGATGATGATGATGATGACGACGACGACGATGATGATGACGATGATGATGATATACAAATATATGTATATATATGTGAGTGAGTGTGTGTGTGTACATATATGAATATATATATATATATATATATATATATATATATATATATATATATATATATATATATATATATATATATATATATATATATATATATACATATATATATATATATATATATATACATACATACATATATGTAAATATACATATATTTGGACACACATATACCTATGCATATACGTATATGAGTGTGTGTGTGTGTGTTTGACATCTAAGTAATTGAAGAAGTAACGGTAGTCCATTGTGACTTACCGAAGATTTTGTCGGCGCCATTTTGTACAATGTTGTTTGTCAGTAGAGTGACCAACATCCAGTACATTTCTGCTACGTTCGCTGCTATTGACTCGACTAAACTAATCCTCTGACAGCAGCGCCACCAGCACCACCATCACCACCACCACAGATACCTCCCCGACCGCCACCGTCACTAATTCCCCCATCACTAATACCACAAACAACTACAACAATAATAATAAAGCAGACATAACGCCATCAACAACAACAACAACAGCAATTATGACAACAATAACAACAACCACAGCCACAAATGCAACGCTACCATCACCTCCATTGTTTATACCATCTGCCTCTCCTCCTGCTATCACTCTCAGAAAGAGCAGCAGCAACAACAAAAATAACACTGTCACCACCATCACCACCACCACCATCATCACCACCACCATCACCACTTATATAACAATCACTACTACCACCACCACACCCCTCCATCATTATCATCATCGTCACCGTCATCATCATCATCATCATCACCACCACCAACAACAACAACAACACCGTTGGCAACTGCAGGAGTTCCATGTGCTCTCAACAAGCTGCTAGAAGTAGTAACCACTATATCGTCTTTAAAATAGGAAGAAGGATACATCTTATCGAATAGCCTGATACCCTGATATGTCGAAAACGAATGGGATGGTCACCACTGGAATGTCTTTGATCATAAGTCAGTTCGATTGGAGATAACATGGGGATCAAACAACACATCAACAGCAACAACCACACATCAGTACAGACGCCAAAATGGATACCACCACCAGCAACAACAACAACAACAACAACAACAGCACTACTACTACCACCAGCAGTAGTTTCTCCACTACCAACACCACTACTACTATTTCCACCACCCCTTCCAACACCAACGCCACTACCCTCAAAACAACCACCATCTCCATCAGTACGAGCACCACTTCTCAACCACTGCAAATACCTCCACCTCTCTCACTACCAACACCAACAATTCCACCATACCACTTCCACTACTACCAACACTAGCACCTCTTTCCATCACTACTGTCGCTGGTAATAACAGTTACCAACATCAGCTGTACCACTAAAACTACTACAACCTACGCCGCCAACATCAGAAGCAGCATCACTACCATTATACTATGGCCACAACCCCCGCCACTGCGCGCCAACGCCACCAGCATCATAAACACTAACATCACCACTAACACCAACTCAATCACCACCACCACCAACAACAACAACAACAACAACAACAACAACAACAACAATCACAACAACAATCACAACAACAACAACAAAGGCCAGTAGCAACAACAAATCATAACAAATCTGTAGAGCTTTAAGACTGCTTGTTATACAATAAAATAACAACAACGACTAACTGTCAGACAGTGAATAGAGAAAAAGACAACAACACTAACAACAACAATAACAAAAAGATCTCGACCTATTTCATTGCTACTCCACCCCCTCCTTCTTGATGTAATTGTCACCTTGTTCTTTAATTTAACGTCTCGTTACGTCAGAGTTGGCTGGCAGCATAAGAGCTTTATGGCTAATTGTCACACACAGGCATGTAAGTCGGCATATACATACATACATATATATATATATATATATATATATATATATATATATATACACTCTGATTTTATTATTCTTTTTCTTAACGTACACAGTTGGTGATGCCCATTGACTATATTCCACTTTTGGATAACTCCAACTTTTTGTAGTTTCTCTTACTCTAAGTTTGTCGGTTCTAACGCTGCAAACGGTACAGTTTGTTTGGGGTTAAATGTAGGTATGGCGTTTTCTTTGATTTGAAACTTCGCTTTCGATTTGGTGCACAGACCTAATTTATCAGACAGAACCTCAGGAAAATCTTTTGCAATTTTTTCTTTTTTTTTTTTTTTTGGTTCGTCTGACGATTTATTTGTACTGGCAGGAAAACCATTTACATTTTTACAGAAAAGATTTATGGGGAGATCCTATGAGTTAAATAATTCCATCCAATCAGTTCCGAATAAATTTGTCCTATTATTCAACACAAAAATTTTTACTTTTAAGGTTTTTTCACGAAATGTAATGTCACTTATCAATTTGCCCTTAAAATATAATTTTTTCCTCAAACACCACGGGCAATTTTCGAAGTTTCTTTTGATATAGGACTCCTGATTTTTTCCATGTATCTGTGTTAATGATCGAGATATCGCTGCTCGTATTCAATTATAACTTGACGTTTCTGTTATTAATTCTTAGATGCACAATTTTTTTTTTTTGAGGTTCGTTCGTATTTCTTGTCACCAATAACCTGTTTGCGTGATTTTTTCTGTTGAACGGCTTTTTAGGTTTTATTTTACAGTGTGATTTTTTATGACTTATCTTAACCACACTTGAAGAATTTTATATTTTTAAACGAAAGTTACTTTTAAAATGTATACCACTACACCCATAACATGGATTCGGTCTTGACATATTTTCTTATCCGACACCGGCTGCGTCATGTAGATTTATAATCCTCTGACAGTCTTCAGCTACTTCCTCTAGAGTTAAATTTTGGTCCTCTTCTAGTTTCGTTAATATCTAGTAACGTATATCTGAATCTTTGCTTGCAGTTAGCCCTTGAATAAAGATCAAACACTTGAGCATGTCCGGGGTCAACTCATTCAATTTGACTTTCTCACATTCTCTGTTAACCACTCTGGCATAAGTGACAAAATCTTCATCATTGTTTTTGACCAAATCTAAACATTGCTAGTGAGCATTGAACAGGGAACTTCTTTCGCTGAAAATTTTCGATAAAAAAATTAATTACTTCATCGAAACAAATCTCATCTGGTTTCTTTGGCAGAATATAGTTACTATATTTTTCGTGTTCGGCAGGAGATAACTTTCTTAAAAGTAGTCGTACTATTTTCTTGTCAGACCAACTTTTAAACTCTTCTTTGAAGATTTGTTCGTATCTTCGAAAATATGCATAGAGGGTAATCCCTTCTTCTGATTTATAGCTGAATTCTTCAATTGATTTGCTACGCTATCTGGCGAGTACGAACCTGAAGTATTTTCAGACTTCTTCAGCATTAATTCCAGCAACTGTTGGTTTTGTTGCTGTTGTATTTGTTACTGCTGCTGTTGCTGCTGTTGTAATTGCTGTTGTTGTTGCTGATGTTGCTGTTGCAATTGCACCACAGAGGCCAATAGGTCTTCCATGTTAGAACGATTCTGGGGGGTAAGGAGGGTTCGTACCAAAAAAATTTAAACGTCCAATGCAAGCTTCGAACAACTTGTCACCACTTTTATATCCTGATGCTGGATATATAATTTAACGAGAATCAGGGGAGAAAGAAATATTATTACACGAGACTCACGCTCTCAACCAACGGCTCACAGTGAACACCTTACCAACCCGAACTGCCATCGATCATAATTCTTTATTTTATAACAATGAGTCAATTCACCTTTAGTCACTTGGTGGGTGGTCGGAATTCTTCCACAACAGTTTCACTTACCAGTTAAACTCCGGTTTGGGCTGCAACTAAAAAAGGTGGTGTTGGCGCTGCTTATCAAAGATGGCTAGAAGTGGTTCAGAGAAAGAGCAAGCAAAACATACCACTTTAGAGCATTTAATTTATAGTTTAAACATTTAGACATAGTGCAGCGTAGTTATAGTAAATAGGTAAAGTCACATACAGCTGTTTCTTGAATAGTTAAGCGTGTGGATCATATGTTATGGAGTAAACATTTCCGTGTAAGTTAACTATCACGTCATTGGAGAGAGTAATAGAGAATATCCTTGACCAAGGATATTAGTAGTAACCAGTTCGTCGAAGAACTAAAGAGTGTCCAAAATAAAAGATAATTGTGTTTGGTAGTTCCTTGGTCGAAAAATTAAGAAAATCCTTAATAAAATCTAATGTCAGTTGGCAGTTCCATTGTTGAAGTATGAAGGAAAATCCATGGTAAAAGATGACAGAAGTTACTAGTTCCATCTTTTAAAAGAAAGTGAGACAGATATGAGTGGAGGCCTTCGGAGGGTATTTGACTGTGTGAAGGAAAGATCGAGTAGTAAACGCATGAAAGTATATAGAGACTAGTTGGTATAGTGAGGGCGTACATAACATGGAAGTTAAGGAAATATATACGCACACACACACATATATATACATGTACATAATTCTTTATTAGCGCTTTCGTTTACCGAATTCGTCAAGACAAAATCAAAACGATAAAAACAGGACGTTTCCTTGTTCACTTATATGAATCAGATGTTTTTTGCTTTGTTTAGAAGAGCGAGGGAGGTAAATAGGCAGAGAAGGGGGTTTCGGGACAATAAAAAAAGATAAAGAAAAATAAAGTAAAGGCTGGGGAACGGATAGATAGAGAGAGAGGGAAAGAGAAAGAGAGATTTCTTTTCAATTTAATGTGGTCAACCCATTGAAATTTCATTACAAAGCATTTTTTCTTCTTTTCTCTTCCTCCTCTTTCCTTTCCCATTGTATTCCTATCAACGTATTTATAAATTAACACATTTTCTCAAAAGGGCTAGATGACCTATCAAGACGTAAGTTTTAGGAAGTAGAATGGGAAAGATAACAAAAGAGAGAAGGGTGCGGTCATCACTGTAAAATTTGAAAATAAGATTTCAGAGTCCTATGAAAATGTATATTCCTTTACACCTGTATAGTCAAATCCCATATTCTGTGTAATTCCAAGTTTTGCACGACAAACATTAAATATTAGTACAACATTCATAAATTAGGAAAATAAAATCAGAATATAAAAATAATTTGATTTCGGTAGTTTATAATTCAATCTATTCTCTATGTACATTTAATCAAACATCATAAATGAGTTAGCGTTTGTGTTAGCTAACCATGTAATGTTCATAGTTTGTTTCATTTGAAGGAGTGCCCATGCATATTGTCTCTGTTTCTCTTTTCAATCTTTTTGACAAAATGTAGTTCCTCTGCTTTTCTTTCAAACATTTAATTTTGAAGAGAATTTTTTGAAGAAGTGTAGCTCTATTGCTTTTCATCATCATCATCATCATCATCATCATCATCATCATCTTCACCATCATCATCATCATCATCATCATCATCATCATCATCATCTTCACCATCATCATCATCATCATCATCATCATCATCATCATCATCATCATCATTATCCTCATCATCATCATCATCATTAACATCATCATCATCACCATCATCGTCGTCATCACAGCCAACAGTACAAGGCCGTCGTTAATTATATATAAGCCATGTGTAATATATAATCCGATTGCCATGAAAGTCTGGGTTTATGCAAGCATATGTGTGTGTATATGTGCGCATGTCTTGGTGTCTATGCAGGTTCAAGTGTATATCTTTATGTGTCTGTGAATATGTATATATATATATATATATATATATATATATATATATATATATATATATATATATATACATATATATATACATATATGCACACATATATATATATATATACACACACACACACACACATATATATATATATGTATATGTATGTATGTATGTATGTATTCATTTAATTATATTTATATGTATGTGTGTATGTATGCATATACGTATTATGTATGTTTTTATAA
>NC_142943.1:30752603-30755103 GCF_046866305.1 Octopus bimaculoides
ATTGTTGGCACGCCAGGCAAAATGCTTAGCAGCATTTTGTCCGTCTTTACGAACTGAGTTCAAATTCCAACGCATCGACTTCGCCTTTCATCGTCTCGGAGTCGATAAAATATGTACCAGTTGAGTACTAGGGTCAATGTAATTGACTTACCCCCACTTCGAACTTGCTGGCTTATGACGAAATCTGGCGCTACGGAATTTGTAGACGTGGAAGACGTGAAGAAAAATGCTAAGGACTCGTTAAAAGAGTTCACTTCACAAGAGTTCCAGCACTGCTTCGAACAGTGGAAAATGTGTCTGGACTGATGCATTGCTCCCAATGGAGAATACTTTGAAAGCGATAAAAGTATAAACATGTAAAACGAAGTGAATAAAATAATATTGCATAATTCCGGTTTCTTTTGGGTGCCCCCGTCTGTGTGTGTCTGTGTTTATCCTCTCATAATCACTTGACAACCGATGTTAGTGTGTTTACGTCCCCGTTACCTAGCGGTTCGGCCAAAGAGACCGATAGAATAAGTACTATGAATAAGTTCTGAGGTCGATTTCTTCGCCCAGAAAAACCTTTAAGGCGGTGCTCCAGCATGGACAGTCAAATGACTGGAAGAAGTAAAAATATTTTTAAAAATCAAAGATTATATATATGGTGCTCCAGCATGACCACAGTCAAAATGACAGAAACAAGTAAAAGAATGTATATATAGACTTCAACACATATTATCAATGTAAACTTTGATTTATGGACCATCTTTTTATAAATCTATAAGTGTGTATATATGTGTATATTATGTGCGTTCGTGTGTTTTTGTGTATGTGTGTGTGTGTGTGTGTGTGTGTGTCTATGTGTCTGTGTCTGTGTGTGTGGGTGGGTGAGTGGTTGCCTGTATCCACCTGTCTCTGCCTGTTTGTGTATCTGGGTGTTTCTGTGTATGTATTTGTGTATGTATTTGTGCATGTCACTCTGTGTGTGTGTGTGTGCGCGCGCGCGCATGTGTGTGTGTATCTTTTCATACTTTGTTCAAGGTTGTTTAAGTGATTGCCTGTGGGTGTGTTTGTGGGGATGCAAGTATGTGTATGATGATGTGAGTGTTTGTGTATGTGTGTGTGTGTGTGACAGAGAGAGAGAGAGAGAGACGATGTGGGCGTGAGTGGAACCTTGTGCATGTATATTTGTTTCTCTGTACCTGTATTTATATATGTGTGTGTATGTCTGTATGTGTACCATTGTGCATATCTATATGTGAATATATTTTTTGTTGCTCTAACTGCGATAATATTGCTGAAGTTATATTGCTGTAGTCTTATGAGGCTGACATACCTTGTTAAGGTCCTCCGCTTAAGACGTGACGGCCTTGTATCAGGATTTACTCTGTGGTAAAACGTTGTAATCAACGGCGAAGAGACATTCAAAGATATGAATACCTGTCTCACCGACTTAGCGAAGTTAGAATGCAATGTGTGTACAAACAGCTACAAATTATATAGACTGAACTACAAAAGAAATATCGCACTGTAAAAGATTATTTGTTTCACACACGATATTGATATTATATGGATTTTATCACATTTCTAGGTAATTTGATATCAGGAAGATGTCAATGACCCACAACACCACTCTCTTTTGAAAACACAAGGATTGCCTGTAGGGTTCCAACTCGCTCACTTTTCCTGAACATAGTCATGCTCGCGAGTGCATCTTTATGAAAAGCATGATACACGTGCAAAGCGTTGACTCATTGGATGTAAAAAGATTCATTTCTCCAAATTTGAATGGGAAATCCAAAGGTATGTGGATTCCATGAGCGATTTCGCAAATGTTCAATATGCGCACCACCTGATACACGGCACACGTCAAGTCGGTAGCCCAGCTCCTCCCAATGATGCTACAGCATATCCTGAGTAACAGTCTCCAGTGCAGTAGTGTCAGGTCAGGTGAAGGTAGTGGCCATTTCAACAGCACATTTCATCAGGACGCGCCAAACTGGAGGACTCTGAGTTTCCAAACTTGTTCTTATGGACTTCTTAGGGCTTTGCAAGAGTTTTTAGCGAACCAGCTCGACCATCTCTTCCGATGTTAGTGACCGTCCAGATCCTTTTGCCCTGCACAGACAGCCTTCCTCTTTGAATTTATTATGCCATGTCAAAATCTGCATTGCCGTTGGTGACTTTTTAGACAACTCTCTCACAAATGCACGATGCACAGTCTTGTTCGACTGTGTTCGAGCACACTCCAACACACAAAACGGCTTTTCTCTTCCAGTGAATGCAATTTCTATACCTGAAAAGATAGACAATCAAGCATTAGACATAAAATTTTGACCTATTTCTAAACATGTTGTTAAAATTCGAAGTCATTTGAACAAGAACTGGCAAAGTTATTAGATTGCGAAATGATATCAATTTTTTTGAAAAACCTTGTGTGTATATATATATATATATATATATATATCTATATATATATATATATATATATATATATATATATATATATATATATATA
>NC_142943.1:30757603-30772603 GCF_046866305.1 Octopus bimaculoides
CATTCCACTCGTCTTTCTTTTTCAGGTATTAAATCTAAGAATCCGAAAGAATACCTGACTTTGCCGGCGGGAAGATCTAAGAATTATGCGTCTGTGTATAATTACGTTAGTAAGTATGAAAATTTAGTACATGATTTAACTGTTTACACCTTTTTGTACATATGTGTGTGTGCGTGCGCGCGCATGTGTGTGTACATATATAGTCCAAACAAAAACTCAAAGACGAGGTAAAAGAACAACAGAATGTATTAGGTTTACGCTCGGGAAAATTGGAAGAAATCTTTAACATTCCGAGCCTACACTCTTCTACACACTACACACACACATGCATATATATATATATATATATATATATATATATATATATATATATATATATATATATATATATATATATATATATATATATATATATATACATATATACATGGAAGTTAAATGTTATGGCCAGTCATACAGGGACCATTGGTTTCGCACCTGTAACGCGATTAGTAGTATAGGCGACCGGTCAGACTGAAATGGCCAAAGGTGCATGAAAATTTGAGTCGGACGACACGCCTATACTGTTAAGCGCTTTATAGCTTAAAAGCTGTTAAGCGCTTTATACCAAACTCACCAAACTTGGGGGAGTGGTGAGTACCTGACATCATTAAAGAATGAGATAACCACCAGTAGCAGTTAATGTTGGACGGACTGGAGAAGAAGGAAATCACCACTATAGCAATGGATAGACGACGGACAGCTGACCTTGATATTTTAGAATAGCATAGTGGACTATTTACTAGCAGCACTGAGGTAGAGGCCTATTTTATGACAGATATATTGGATAAAGAAAAGGTCAATAGACTGTATTTAGAAATCAGATATGCCAGACACACGGCCCTTTCTGTGCCAAAAACCAGCAACATTTTCCATCTTAAATAAAATTATCAAAAACCGTCTATGGAACGATATGCAATAAATTTGAAGATTTATTTGAATAATGTGAGTTGCAAGACAAATGTAAGCCTTATTGATTTCAATCATGCATTGAATGACTTGGTGTGAGGTTCTGAAGTCATAATGGTTATTAATGTATTAGTGTATCTGATAAATTACGGAACTCGGGAAATGTTCATTCTTCTGTAAAATTTAATTACTTAATTATTTATTAAACTGTTTATTCCGCATCAAATTCGTGTTCTATGACCTCAAAAACATATATAAAGACATATCACATGACATTCTTGGTAACAGCTACTGATTTCATTTAAAAATTATGTACTCTGGCCGCCATCTTGGAATGTCAAATACTATTTTTGGATTCAATGTATTAAAAAAACCCATGCTAAGCTAAAATACTATATATTCACGTAGAGTTTTAAATTGATTAAATTAGTATTTACCCCTATTCTGGCGGGGTTTCAAACTTCAACAGGGAAGTACAAAATTGAAATCGCAAAAAAAAGTTTAGATTATTGTTTTTTGATCCTAACCACAACTTTTCTAAGGGTTCTCCAAAAAGAAGCTCGAAAAATTTCAAATAACATCAGCACCCAACCACTATAAAGACCATAAACCGTTAAGAGAGCTTCAGAGTGGTCACTTTTCCCGCTAGAAACAACAGCTAGAAACACTGGATAGCACGTTCTCCAAAAAAGGTAGAAAGTAATTTCTAGAATGCTTTTGATCAGCAGTTTGCTTAATCAGGGTTGACGTGGAACTAAATAACAACAACAAAAATATCTTTATTGTACTGCTCTATTGGCAAAGCCGTTATATTCTACACAATGTTATGTTATTGCTAATAGTTTGAGCTATTTAGATGATGCGATTAAGAAGCTAATTTGCTTGTTTCTATTTCAGGTCTCCCGTATGACTGTTACCAAAATACTCCACGCAAGCTTTACTCAAAACGTGGACGAACTGAATTCGTCAAAGTCGCTTTCGACATTGCTGCTAACAGCATAATAAGAAATGACTTCACTTTTACTCGCTCATATGGACCTAACAATATCAGGTATCGCTATGTTTAATTAAAGCCTCAGTAAATGCTTCGTGGAGTGGTGGGGAAGCTTTTGATAAGACATGTATTGAAACTCAGTGTTTTTGTGATGGATGTATAAAGAGTAATAATGTAATGTTTTTCTCAAAAATATTTTCAAAGAGAAAAATGCAAAACTGCAACTGTGAATTGAAACTATGGGAGGCGAAGTTCTGGCTTAGCTAGATAAGAAAGGACAGAGTCCACCATATTTTGGGGAAGCCTCCGAGTTTGGTAGGGAAAAGGGTGGAAATTGTTCTATCAGGAAACCTAACCTAAATCCTTGCAACAGTATAGACTCAGCTAAAAGTACTCATGGGTCATGGAGGCGCGTGGCCTAGTTGTTAGGGTGCTGGATTCACGATCGTAAGATTGTAGATTCGAATCCTGGACCGGATTATGTGTTGTGTTCTTGAACAAAACGCTTCATTTCACGTTGTTCCAGTCCACGCAGCTGGTAAAATTGAGTAATCCTGCCACGGATCGGCGTCCCGTCAAGTTGGGGAATATATACGCCATGAAACCGGGAAACCGGCCCTTATGAGTCAATATGACTTGTGAAGGAAACTCTGCTTCTTCTTTTTTACCCAAGAGTCAGATGGTAGTGTTCAGTTGGATTAAGGATTAAGTTTACACCTTATCGCTGGGTGCCTACATATTACACCAGAACGCTGAACATAATTTCTTTTTTATTTTTTTACGCCGCACAAATCGTCCATATTCTAGTGCAAGCGGAGCATAGCAAGTTAAGAAATTTATGCTTTTCTTTCAAAAGTAGTAAGAGTGAAAAATTAATTGGATTTCTATAGTCAGCGATTAAATCTGGGTCGAAATTGATCAGGAATTTCTGGAGATACCAGTAAAAATTTGAATCTTAAAATGGATGTCTATCAAAGATGACTCTGGCAGCAATCGAACAGACGACGAAAAAGACGATACTAAATACGATGACCTGCGTTGACATAATACCACTCATTCATTCAGAGGCGTAGTTAGGAGTATTTTTGACTCAATGCTCACTCAGTAATCGGCGTTTTACTAATTCTGCAACCCGATGTTTCTGCTACACCACAACGATATATAATTCTTTAAAAACATTGTTGTAATGACCATATATATGGGGTAGAGGTTTAGTCGATTGTTTCACGTTGACCTCAGTACATGACTCAGTTCAAATTCCCTCGGTGTCAATAGAATAAGTACTTATTCTATTGACACCGAGGGAATTTGAACTCCTCGTGTAGGGAAGGAGCTGCTTTCTAACAAAGAAACAAAAGCGCCATCACTGAAATTTAGATTGCAAAAGCGCTAAAAACTTTTGTATACTTTTAACGTTCTGCTTACAGATTATATTTGTATATGTATATGTGCGAGACTGTGTGAATGCGTGCGTATTTGTGTATAGTGCCACGTAAAATATGAATTACACAACCAATAACCAGTAATCTAATACATTGATATATATATATATGTAAAGTGTGTGTATATATATATATATATATATATATATATATATATATATATATATATATATATATATATATATATATGTATATATATTAGGTTGTTCCAAAAATAATGGCCGATTTCAGAACCATAATTTTATTCTGGAAAAATTAGCAATATAAATGTTTTGATTAGTCAAAGTATGAACCGTGAACATCTATGCATCTCTGTCATCGATCAACGAGATTATTTATGCCTCGTTGATAAAAACTTATTGGCTTTGATGTTAAGAAATCTTTGAAAGCTGACTCCACCTATGGTTTGAACCTGAAAGTTTTATCACTTAAAAACGCGTTTAAATGCTTTAAAAAATGGTAGTCAGTGTGTGGAAGATCAGGAGAATATGGAGGTTGTGTTAAAGTCTCGTATCCCAAGTCTGTGAGTTTCTGGAGGGTCATTCTTGCAACATGTGGCTTTGCATTATCGTGGAGAAGAATTGGGCCATGTCGATTCACCAATGCAGGTCTCATTTTTTGCAAGTGAGCATGCATTTCAGCGAGTTGATTGCAGTAAACCTCTGCTGTAATGCTCTGATTGGCTTCCAGAAAGCTGTAATGGACAACACCAATTGCAGACCACCAGACAGTCACCATAATCTTTTGTTGATGCAACTTTGACTTTGGGAAATGTTTGGGGGACTCATCACGATCAAGCCATTGACCTGATCATTTACGGTTAACATAAAGGATCCACTTTTCGTCACAAGTGACTATTTTGTCAAGAAAAGGATCATTAGTGTTTCGCAGAAAGAGCATGGAGCACTCTTCAAAACGCCAAACTTTTTGATTTTCATTGAGCTCATGCAGTACCCATTTATCGAGCTTTTCCATCTTACCAATCTTCTGCAGACACCAAGTGCCAATACCGACACCAAGTGCTGCTGACACTTTGACGTGACTTTTGCTCAACAATTGCTTGCAATTGTTCATTGTCAAGACTGCATGACCGCCCTCAACCTTCTTCATTTTCAAGGCTCTCATCACCACTACAGAATTTCTGAAACCCCCTTCATACTGAGCGATCACTTGTAGACCTCTCTCCCCATGCTCTGTCGATATTGGCAGCAGTTTAGGAAGCATTGTGCCCAAGCTTGAACTCATGCAAGAAAAGTAAGCGAAGGTCCTTTTATTGTCATGTTCATAATTAACGGCACCTATGCTTCAAGAATGTTTTCTGTCTGAAATAAGTAGAAAATTATTTAAGAGCATACATCAGTTATTAAGGATCTCGAAATTCACCTGAAATATAATTAAATTACTATGATAAAATTGCGTTTCAAAACAGAACACTTATTTTCGGAAGAACCCAGTATATATGTGTGTGTGTGTGTGTGTGTGTGTGTGTAAATATTTTCACATATATATATATATATATATATATGTATATATATATATATATATATATATATATATATATATATATATATATATATATATATATATATATATATATATATATATATATATGTATGTATACATATATGTATGCATGTACATATATATGTGTATGTGTGTACACACATATATGTATACATATATGCATATACATACATGATATATATGCATAAGTACATACATATATGAATATATGCATATATATCTTCATGAATATATGCTGTTGTTTTTTTTTTTATTAGTTACGGTACAGCTGGTGGCATGTTCAGTCCCTTACCGCGATGTCGACCTCAGGGCGTATTCAGTATTGATCTGAGTGGAACACCTTTTATAATACACCAGAAAGCGAGATGGAAATGGGAAGGACACTTCCAAGATGGCGGACGTAATGGGACGGTAACATTAAGCAAGTACGGTAAGTACAAGTCTAAGCGGCTGCAAGAGTTGCAAGACATGTTTATATACTAGTGTTACCATGCCTCTATGTAATTCCTATGAACCCAATTACACTCACAATTTATCGGTTGACCTGAGGCTGTCGAAAATGGCATGTCTCAGTATCATTAGCCTCGTCATTGCAACTGCGCCCATACACACAAGCGCACATGCAACATACAACACACAGAATTTAATATATATATATATATATATATATATATATATATATATATATATAAATTGTAAATGCAAAAAGTAAAAACAAAAACACAAAGGATTCTACGGTACACGTGTTTCAAGCTTTATAGTTGTTACATCAGTGTATAATTGACAATATAAAGCTACCTTCAGCCGCAAATGTATTTCTCTCCCAAGAATTATATCACATAGGCGTTAAAGGAGGAAGAAATATATATATATAGAGAGAGAGAGAGAGAATCCTTTCTACTATAGGCGCATGGTCTGAAATTTTCGGGGACGGGACTAGTCGATTACATCAACCCCAGTACGCAACTGGTACTTATATTATCGACCCTGAAAAGATGAAAGGCAAAGTCGACCCCGGCGGAATTTGAACTCAGAACGTAGCAACAAGCGAAATACTACTAAGCATTTAGTCCGGCATGCTAACCATTCTGCCAGCTCGCCTTTTATATATATAGTACTCTTAAACAACAACGTTGTTGACAGTAACTTCCAAATTTCCTCCAACTAACCCATCGGCTGACGTTTTTATTATAACTGGACATACAAACAAACATTAATATATATATGTGTATATATATATATATATATATATATATATATATATATATATATATATATATATATATATATATATATATATATATATATACACACACATATATATATACATGTACATATATACATATATATATATATATAAGAATTTCTAACTTCCGGTCAGTCATTGTTATGATCGGCCATTATTATGATTGACCGTTGACTGAACACTATTCAATTTTTTTTTTCTCCGTATTTTTCTCCTTGTCTCCGTATTCTTTCTGTTGAAGAGCGTAGCTCGAAACGTCAAAGACTTTCCGTATTCCCGAGCGTCATACTAATATATACTTTTGTTATTTACACCACCTGTCCTCGTCTGTTGTTATTTTTTGTATATTCTCCCATATATATATATATATATATATATATATATATATATATATATATATATATATATATATATATATATATACATACATATATATACACACATACACACACACACACACATATATGTATATATATATGTGTGTGTGTGTGTGTGTGTGCGTATGCATGTATGTATGCATATCTGTCGTATTAATGTATGTATACATGTATATCTGTGTGCGTATACGTATGTACACAGAAATATTTCTGCTTCTCCCGCACTCAGAGGGACTGTCATCACATCTGCTTGTAAATCCGTAACTGAAACCGTGACAGGTGCTACTACTTCGAGTCAGAGTTAACCTGGGAACAAAAGAGGCTAAGAGGTATTTCCACACACCTCAAATGTCTGAAACTCCTGAACCAAAGCCCCACTACAAGATATAGTTTAAAGTCATGCCCAGATTGCCCGCAGGGAAGATAGTCATGTGTGCGGTCATGGACGGGAAATCAGAAACGTTATTGACAACGAGGCAGCACAGGAATAAGGCAATTATCAGTGAAGGTGGGGAAGCTACCATATACAAGTAATCTATGTTAGAAAAACTGTTTTGGATGGGGGAAATCTTTGTTTACTCTTTTGATTATTTCCTCCAAGGCGGTGAGCTGGCAGAATCTTCCTCCAAGGCGGCGAGCTGGCAGAATCTTCCTCCAAGGCGGCGAGCTGGCAGAATCTTCCTCCAAGGCGGCGAGCCGGCAGAATCTTCCTCCAAGGCGGCGAGCCGGCAGAATCTTCCTCCAAGGCGGTGAGCTGGCAGAATCGTGAGCATGCCGGGCAAAATGCTTAACAGCATTTCGCCGTCTTTATGTTCTGAGTTCAAGTTCCACCGAGATCGACTTCGCCTTTTATCATTTCGGGGTTGATAAATTGAGTACCAGTGGAGTTTTGGGGTCGATGTAATCGACTTAGCCCGTTCCCAAAAATTTCAGACCTTGTACCTCTAGTAGAAAGGATTGTGATTATTATTTTTTTTTTTTTTCAGAATATATGGGTTGCTTTAAAGACAGCAGTAGAAGAGTTCTCCCAATGTTGCGCTGGTCAAGTTCGAGTATGACAATAGAAAAATGCATTCTTCATTGCAGAGAGGGCGGATATTATTATGCTGGTCTGGAGGTAAGTTCATCATTGATGCAGGCATGGTTGTGTGGTACGAAGTTTGCTTCCCAACCACGTGATTTCAAGGTTTCTTCTAGATGTGTGTGTGTGTGTGTGTGTGTGTGTGTGTGTGTGTGTGTGTGTGTGTGTGTACTCTAATATCGATCAGTGAGACTGAGTGCTCAACACTACATTCCTCAGCACGCGTTACCATGATAGAGAGCCCCAACCCATCGTGTTGAAGTCTGCACTGCAACTGATTCGTTTGCGTTCAGACGGTTGATTTCTCTCGTTATTATCCGTGTATTTGGCGATTTAAATAAGAATTTTGACTGTTATTTCCAGCAGGTAGACATAGACTTAGTATGTCCTTTGATTAATTTTGCACTATTATCGTCTTCCTTTGCAGTCTGGAAGATACTGTTACTGTGGAAATAGCTACAACAAACTGGGTGTGTCCAGAGGCTGTACCATGCGCTGTAGTGGTCAACGCTATCGAAAATGTGGTGGTTCCTTAGCTCTCTCTGTTTACACTGCAGGTATGTTATAGCAAAGGCTTTAAATATTAATCGCGTGTATAATTTCTCTGTTTCGTGATTTGTGTTTTTTATGTTGGTTTTTAAGGGGATGTCTGTTTCAAATTTTTAAGAAGGATGTTGGCGTGGCTATGTTTAGTTAAGAAGTTGTCTTTGCCACCACATAGTTTCGGCCTCAGTCCCACGGCGTTGTACCTTGGGCAAGTGTCTTCTACAATAGCCCCGGTCCGACCAATACCTTATGAGTGAACTTGGATGGGGATAACTGTGTAGAAGCCCATTGCATATATATATATGAGTACGTGCGTGCGCACGTGTAAATGCGTGGGTGTGTTTGTGGTTGTCTTTGTGGAAGTGTCTACCACTTGACAACCGATGTTGGTTTGTTTATGTCGCGTAATTTAGTGGTACGGCTTAAGAGACCGATAGAGTATTTACTAAACTTCAAAAGTACATAGTGGGGTTGTAAAGAATAAAAAGTTTAGAATGGTACAACAATGCACTATAAAACAAAAAAAATGGACTATATACCTGTTGTAATTTAGTTATCTATAGTCCGATGATATTTCGGAATTACAATTCCTTCTTCAGATCTTCTGGAGTTTCTGCTATAAACTGTTTTCCAACGGTCTTTTTTTCGGAAGCGTCTCAGTAGTGGTCTCACGAAGCTTCTTCCGGAATTCCTCATGAGAAGTGTGTGAGGTCTGCTGTTTCAATCTCGTGTGTGTTGGTACATCTGTGGCGCTGCTTCTAAGTTATGTGTTATACGTGCAGCTTCTTTTTTTTTTTCTTTTTTTGCCCTTCTTCTTTTCTTTTGTTAAAACAATACATGAGCATGCTATTAAGAATGAACCTACATACATCCAGATGTAGCTAAATAATATATTGATTACCAACTTCCATCCTGTTGTTAATTTGGGGTCCTAGTCTGTGTATGAGTAAAGCTTCCTTAATTCTTAAATTACCCAAATTTCTTTCATTGGCCTCAATTGTGACTGTTATGCTTTTGGGGTTGATTTGTTTGAATAAAATCCTCATGGGTGGTATCCTAGGGTGGCTGCAGTTCAATGACCGAAACAAATAAAAGATAAAGGATAAATATATTTGCGAATCATATATAATTGCATCAGTTCGAAACAATAAAAAAAAGACAACTTATTGGGTTCTATCTGATATTGTTCAAGCCATTTTATGTATACATATACACACATTCATACTTACATATATATACATCAACTACAGTAGAAAGCGAGTGAAAATGTAGCATCGTCTCTTGGATTCAAACATCGCATCTTCTTTAAACCGTACTACACTAAAGTAGCATGACAGATTTGACTTTTCAAATTAGAACCCTTAACTAAGTAGCTAAGATTATACATACCTGTCAGTAACTTTCTCCGCTATTACAGTGTCCAGGTATAGTATCATTTGTATCAAATAAAGAAGAGTATAAATAAAATTTGTAATATTGTTTGCGGGATTCGAACGCCGAATCTGAAGGAGACCGTACACCAAAGCGACATCACAACTTTGCTGTCCACGTAAGATAATACATACCAGCCGCCTGTCAAGGTATTTGTGTATAGGTGTGTGCGTATGTGTGTGTGAAAGTGTTCTATGTTGGAGGTAGAGTGTTTGGATGGAAGGTGTTTGTGTATGTATTTGTGTTTGTGTATGGATGAGTTTGTGTGTGCGCTTGTGTGTGTGTGTGTGTGTGTGTGTGTGTGTGTGTGTGTGTGTGTGTGTGTACATGTGCGTGTGTTTATGAGGTGTGTATGTGTGTGAGAGGAAGGGCTTGTGCAAGGCGGAATGTATGTGTTTTGTATGTGTGTATGTGTTTGTGTTTGTGCGTATATATTTGTTCGTGTGTGTATATGTTTATGTGTATATGCATGTGACTTTGTGTGTGTGTGCTTGAGTTTCTGTTTGTGTTTGTAATTGTGTATCTATGTGTGTACATGTGTTTGTAAAATGCGTGTGTGTGTGCATGTGTATGTGTGTGTGTGTGTGTGTGTGTGTGTGTGTGTGTGTGTGTGTGTGTGTGTGTGTGTGCATGTACATGTACATATCTAATTATTGATGCATTTGCTTTCCTTTCCAGGACAATCTCACTACCGAGTGGGCAGGTGTGGTGGATACCCAGCGAAATGCTACCCCGTCATGACTGACGGACAAGAAAAGGATCTCTTGTTTCTGCAACTAAATCCCACTCACCCATGCAAACAGTAACTATGTTATTGTTGTTGTTGTTGTTGTTGTTCTGGTTCATGTTCTTGTTTCTAGTGTGGTGGTTGTTGTTGCTGTTTTTGTTGTTGTTGCTCTTAGCAGTGGTGACGCTGCTTTTTTGTTAGTGTATTTAAAGTCTCTATATTCTTTCTCTCTGAAAAAGCACAAAATTTCATGCTCTAGTTAATATTATTCTAATTGCTAACTCAACTGCAGTGAGATGTTTCAGACGTAAGTCTTTCTTCGGAGAAAAAGAATATAAGGCCAAATATGACATTGTTATTAAAGTTTCTGTAGTCTTTCTCACTGATGAAGCAGAAATTTTTCTGTCCTACTTCATGTTGTTCTTGTTGCTAATATAGTGGTTGTTGCTATTTCTGTTACTGTTGTTGTTATTGTTGTTGTTGCTGTTGCTATGGTAGTAAATGGCGTTGTTACTGTTCCTGCTGTTGTTTTTGCTGCTGCTGTTATTATTTATACGGATTGTGTTGCGATTATTGTTGCCGTTACTGCTGCTGCCACTGCAGCTACTACTATTGATGTTGCTGTTGTATATGATGGTGTTGTTGCTTCTGTTGTTGCTGTTGATCAGTTGTTATTGTTGTTGTTGTTCATTTCTATCAGATGTTTTATGAAAGTCGACTGATTCTATGATATTAAATCTCTGTTTTAAAGTAAGCTAAATTCAACCTTCCATTATATCTTCATATTAGTTTACGTTCCCAACATCAGCTTAATAATGGTAAAGATCTTTTTTATTAAACCCTTCGTTATTTTCAAAATTAATTTAAACAAATTCAGTGTACTTCGGCGTGAATATGGTAATAAAAGAGTTAATTTTGTGCCATAGCTTATTACGCTTATTACCTTATACTATACCAATGTACTTGTACCTATTTTTCAGATACTTGCACGGACTTATTTAACCACCTCCACCCATCACATGTAATAACGCTTATGGAAACAATTATAGAAAACGTGAACTTATATAAGGAAATCTTAGTCGATTTTGTTCATCAAATATTTTTCTGCTCACTGATAAACATATTTTAACCCTGGCAAAGACTTTATAATGCGTTTAAAATATAATGTACCGAAGAAATTTCCCGAACTCTCTAAATATTTGGTGTCCCTCATAGATATTTGCCACCTACTTTCGATTTCACAATGCTACCAGGGACTACTTCAACTCAGTTTTAAAACAAAAAAGAAAATTAAACGAAGCTTTCGCTGTTCGTTGTTGCAATGGCACCGAACCTTATAGTATTTTTTAACAGCAAGTCACAACAATTATAAAATAGCATTAGATCCCTATTTCCATGATCCCTACACCGGACAACGACTCAAAATGCCCCTACCTTCCGATAGCAATGGTTTTACCATTATTCCAACCCGACTACAAATAACATATAAAAATTTATCTCATTTAACTTATTTGTTTTTTCTTCTCTTTTTTTTTAGAAATATCTGTGCTCCTTTCGGAACATGCGTTGCAACGACAAGCGACGGATTCTTTTGCAAATGTCCCACTGGATTTTCAGGATCACGATGTCAAACGAGAACAGGTTAGTGAAATATGGAATAATGACTGGGTTAATTATCTTAGGTGGAGCACTTACAGCCCTTCTGTTTCTATCCGATAACATATTCTGTGTCGGAACATATAGTGTTGGCTAAAGACTATTATAGATAGACCCAGGCACGGTCAGGTGCAGGCATGGCTGTATGGTCAAGAAACCCACTTTGCAAAGACTTAGTTTTAGGTTCAATCTCACTTCACAGAACCATGGGCAAGTATTTTCTATTATAGCACTGAGCCGACCAATGCCTTGTGAGTGAATTTGCTACATGGAAGCCAACGTATATATATATTAGTGCGTGTGTGTGCGCGCGCGCGCCTTTGCGTTTCCTCAACCGCCGCGTTTGACAACTGTTGATGATAACTTGGCAGTTCGGCATAAAAGACCGATAGAATAAGTACCATGCTTTAAAATTTTTTTAAATTAGTACTTGTGTCTATTTCTTCACCTAAAGCAGAAAAAAAATCAAATTTTGTCTTTAATTCTTTCGGGCTTGACAATATAAAGTGCCAGTTAAGTACTGGGTTCATTCAAATTACATAATCACCCTTCCCTTAAATTTACTAGCTTTTGTATTTAGATCAGAAATAATTATCGTTTTATGTAATTCTTTACTTCATGACAAAACTGCCGAGTCAATTCTTGTGAGATTTATATATTTTTATATTTCTATTCTAATTTTTTAACTCTTCACCAGTACAAACTACTACCAATCAGAAGTGCCCTACCGACTACCAACCGGAATCTTGCGCATGTCAAAAGAATGACTGTTATGGAGCGAAACTCCAAAGTGGTTTATGCTATACAAATAGGGGAAAGGTATGCAATTATAAATAGTTTTCATTTCATTATTTTGCTACTTTTAACCTTTGGGTACTGGCCATACTGATGCACCACATTTGTAGTTGTTGAAATTGTTTTCGTTATATGACATTACACACTCCAGCCCCACCAACAAATAGAGAGATCTGGCGGACACTCAGTTTTGCCTATAGTAGAAAGGATTGTTATTATTATTATTATTAAGGCGACGAGCTGGAAAAATCGTTAGCACGCCGGGTAAAATGCTTAGCAGCATTTCGTCCGTCTTTACGTTCTGAGTTCAAATTCTGCCGAGGTCAACTTTACCTTTCATTTTTTCGGAGTCGATAAATTAAGTACCAATGAAACACTGGGGTCGATGTAATCTACAAGTCCCCTCCCACCAAATTTCAGGCCTTGTGCCTATAGTAGAAAGGGCTGTTATTATTATTTGTCAGATTTCCGCATAGATGAAGACGATCTAAAAATGGCCAGGGAAATTGTAAAAAGGAATGGAAGAAGGCTAGCTCTAAACCCTCCATCCGACGTGATAAAGAATATCTTAAGATGAATGGTCACATACCGCTGCATCGGAGTTAAGTCACGCCGAATGGAAAATGTTCCTGAGAGCGAAATACAAAAATGCCTCGGGCGCGAGGAAAGAAATTTAGAATTACTGAGGTGAGATTTGGGAATGAAGAAGAAGCCAGATGTCATTCCTCGACCACTTTGAGGAATGAAAATGTTAATCCCCCAGCTACCGCGACCAACGCCTTGCCAAGATCAAGGTGTTGAATGTGCCGCCAGAAATATCCATTACCTGGTTAGCGGCGGCCGTCTTAGAAGGTCGAGAAGAAAACGAAGTGACAGTATTGGAGGTCAAGAAAATACATAAGCAAAACTGGTCAGGTATAGGTATGGAACTTTTCGGCCCATAACTCTACTAAACACAGAGTTTAAGATTTTGGCCAAGGTGTTAGCGAAAAGGCTGTCACTTGTCGTTAGTAGTCTGGTCTGGGATGCACAATCCCAAGCAGGTCTATCCTCGACAACTTCCACTTTATGCGATACATCGTAGAGATGGCTAGGGCTAAAGCTGGCTCCGGTGGGGCCCGGATCAATTTAGACCAGTCAAAAGGTTTCGATAGGGTCGGACTCGTTTTCAGAGGCTGAATTGTTGCAATGCGCTGTGGTACCTGCTCAGTGGTCAGAGTAAATGGTCATCTATCAAAACTGTGTCGTATCGCACATTCGGTCCCTCAGTCAGAGCTGGCCGCTGTCACCTCCTCTGCATATGTTGGCTCTCGAGCCACTGCTGCGGAAATTGGAACAGTTACAAGGCCTCCTTTTCGAAATTGGACTCTGGGGAGCAGTGTCGGTGTACGCAGACGACGTCACCGTCATGGTGTCGGACGACTCCAAAGTGGGGATGGTCGGCTCAATTGTAATGGAATATGAGTCTGTTGCAGGGGCCAACAAGTAACATTAGATGCCAAGAACCCTCCTAAGTATCCTAGCTGTCCCTAATAACTGTTTGGAGCTGTACTAAACTGTGTTTTATGCCTATTTCTTCTATCCATCTGTTCAAATCTTTAGATAGTTCCCAAGGCACCTATAACAACTAAGATAGGTTTTACCCACACTTTCCATAGTCTCTATAATTCAATGGCTAGGTCCTGGCCCTTTGCTATTTTTTCTGTACCTCTCATATTGATTTTTTCATCTTCTGGGACTGTAAAGTCAATTATCTGGCACTTTCTATTCTCTTTATCTACTACTACTACTAAATCAGGCCTTCTACTTTCTATTACTCTATTATTCTGAATGCTAAAGTTCCACAACATCTTATGTTTCTTACTTTCTAGTACTTTACTATGGTCATGTTCGTACCATTTATCAGTAGGATCAAATCCTAGCTTTCTACATAACTCCCAGGGGATTACTCTCCCTAGGTTGTCATGTCTTGCATTCATTCTGTGCCAGCATGCTACATTCATTTACATATGAGTAACGCTTTCTTCTTTTGATTTGCATAGTCTACATTGGGAATCTACTTAGTTTTTGTCTATCTTGGCTTTTATCCAATTAGTCCTTAATACTTGATCTTGTGCTGCTATTAACAAACTTTCTGTCTCCTTTTACAGCCTTCTTTTGTGTAACTATTATTGTTGTTGTTGTTGTTGCTGTTGTTGTTATGAAGACAGTGAGCTGGCAGAATCGTTTGCAA
>NC_142943.1:30777603-30792603 GCF_046866305.1 Octopus bimaculoides
AACTACATTACTGCAAAATATAAGGAGAATTATAATTAATAAAATTATAATTAACTAGCGAGAACCGTGCAAATTCCGCGATGTTTGAAAACGGTGCGTTGATATATTAAATACAAGGAAAGAATTCGAAAAAGTTCTTTTGAATCCTACCGTTTAATCAAAACTGTACTTTTAGATATAGTTGAAATTAACTTAGAGGGTATCGCCGATTTACCTTCTGTTAATGTTTGACAGACATGGTGTGCTTTATGGTTTAAGAGAATAAAGGATAATTCAAAGAGATAAACATATTAGAAAAAAAGAAGAAACACCTATGTTTCTACTGTCCAACAACGACCAATCCAAGTTATTTATCTGGTGTACCCTTATCAGACATGTAGTCATGATGGGTAAACTGGGCTTCGTATATTTTACCCCAGTGTCACTTTGAAGGCATGCACTGCTCTCTCACTCAATAATAATAATAATAATAATAATAATAATAATAATATTAATAATAATAACAATAATAATAATAAGTTGCTAACTAATTAATCCTTCAGACCCTTTGCTTCCAGGATCGTAAAGAAAGGCGTACAATCCCTTAAAATTTGAAATTACAAGAATGTGGAATATGAAAACTGTAATGGTTGTGCCTATAATAATTGGTGCATGGTAAACTGTAAGCAAAGATATAGCCAAATAGGTGAAGGAGATTGGAATAGAATGTCTTGTAGAGCTTCAACAGAAAGTTTGCTTCTTAGGGACAGGAAAGATTATCAGGAGTGTATTGAAGACTAGTGAATACCTAAGGTTTCAGGCAGTAAGCCGCTACCCACATAAATCTCTGCAGGAATAAAACCGAACCTGAGTCAAATCAATAATGATATTAATCAAACTTAAAGGTTGTTCCTGTTTTCATGGGAGCATTGGGTTCAATACCACTCAACCTGAAGAAACATCTGGACTCTTTAGAAATACCCAACAACCTTCCCTACAATGCTGGTATACTACAAAGATCAGCCTTACTTGGAACTGCATCCCTACCACCTAAAGTACTGTAAGTCTGAAGTTCTGGTTATGACCTGACAGACAGCACAAATCCCTGCTACACACAATATCTTCAATTTACAGCGTCACAATATTGAATATTATGCAAATATAATAATAATAACATCAGGTAAACACACAGTTGCTGTTATTGTGTAGGAGTGTAGATAAAGTTAGTGAGAACATTAATGCGGGTAACAGAAAACCAGCGGGTCTCAAATCCATCCTAAAAACAGAGGTGAAAGGACGTCATTTTAATCTCGTGACTTGTTTGCACAGAATGATTAAACGTACGCATATATATTTATTTACAATTGACCTACATACACGCTGTTTCAGTACTCCAGTTAAGTAATTTACATAATTAAGACGCGTTTCCAACGCAATGTACTGGTATGCAAATGAACAAAATCATTTCCTGTTTCTCTTGTCACATCCTTTTATAAATAGTCTACATATACTCTCTCACTCTTTCTTTCTCTCTCTATATATATATGTGTATTTGTGTGCGTGTGTGTGTGTGTGTGTGTGTATGTGTGTGTGTGTGTGGGTGTGTGTGTCTGTCTGTCTGCCTGTGCATATATATATATACATATGTATGTGTGTATATATATATATACGTATGTATGTACATATACATATATTTATGTATATATGTGTGTGTGTGTATATACATATGTATGTATGTATATATATATATATATATATATATATATATATATATATATGTATGTATGTATGTATGTATGTATGTATGTATATGTATACATATACATACATATACATATATATGTGTGTATATATTCATTTATATATATATATATATATATATATATATATATATTCCTACCTTCAGTTAAACACCCATTCTCTCTCTCTCGCCCTCTCTCTCGCCCTCTCTCTCTCTCTCTCTCTCTCTCTCTCCATCTATCTATCACTTCTAGGTATTTGCCGCGCAGTTGAACTAGTACAGGTTAAGGCTACAGGAGGTGACAACGCCAGAGATGTGTGCCAACTTCCGTTCACCTTTAAAAATCAAACGTTTTCTAGATGTATCACTAATAACAAGGTGAGTCACTCATACATTGCTCCCACTCGAGAAAGTGTTACTGTTTTTTTTAATTGTTATTTATTTTTTACCTTACATCTGTTTCAGTAAATGAACTGTGACCATGGAGAGGTACTACGTTGATGACAACCAAATCGATCCCAGTACTTTCTTGTATTTACATTTACCTCCCTTACCAACCCGCTAATTGACGGTGATGTGAAAAACCAACACCGGTTGTCAAGAGGTGATGGGAGCAAGCACAAACATTTTTATGTTCGATGTTCCATAATATGTGTTCGGAACCAAGTTACAAATACTCCCTTGAAGTCCTTCTCGTCACAAATACTGCGGACCACTGGAAAATTGTAACCAATGGCGCCATTGGTCATCAGCTGCATTATATAGATAAAGACATGAGACGTGTGAGCGATAGTAGGCGATTTATTTCATGTTACAGACAGAGTATGGCCGAATGATTAAGAAGTTCGCTTCACAACCACGAGATCTAGGGTGTCTAAGAAAAATGTCATTATTTATAGCCTCGAGTCGATCCATACTTTGTGAGTGAAATTAGGTAGACGGAAACTGTACAGAAGCCCGTCAGATGGATTTATCTATAATTCAAAAAGGTTGATTTCTTGTTTGTTGCACGTCTCTATGGAATATTTAGCCACTTTCACGTTAATTCACTTGATTGAGAGAGTGAATCTTCATTGTCGTAATTGATGAAGGTAGTAGGGGCGTGTGACTTTGTGGTTAGAGTGCTGAACTTATGATCGTAAGATTGTGATTTTGATTCTGTGACCGGGTGATGCGTTGTGTTCTTAAATAAAACACTTCATTTCATATTGTTCCAGTTCACTCAGCTGACGAAAATGAGTATTCCTACGATGGATTGGCGTCCCATCCAGGTGGGGAATGTATACGCCACAGAAACCGGGAAAGTGGGTCTATGAGTCCATAGATCTTGGGAAAGAACTTTAACCTCTTTTTTTGTTTTTAATTGACGAAGGTCCCGAAGATCTCGCCATACTTAACATTCATGTATCTTTTTTTATATATATTTTAATTCTATTCCTAGATCGGACCGCCATATTCTTGTGGTGGCTCTTTTGATGGCAACGATACCTACATAGATTTAGGCCAGTGGAGTCCAGGACCGAAATATACCATAGCAGCTTGGGTGAAACCAACTTTGATGGACCAGACAAACCGGGTAAGATCAAAGCTATTATTGCTGTTGCTGTTGTTGTTGCTGTTGTGGCGGTAGTGGTTTTCGTTGCTCTTGTATCTGTTATTGTTCTATAATATAATATAAAATTATATTATACATATGTAAGTCTGTGTGCGTGTGTGTGTGTGTGTGTGTGTGTGTTTGAATACAATATTTTATTGAAGCTGAAAAAGTTCATAAACTGAAGGTCTTCACCTTTAATAAAACACTGTATTTTACTCTGCCTTCGGTACTCGACACTTGTTTCTCCATCTTGTTTTGCACGCATGTTATGCTTGCTTGTGTATGTGTGTGTGCGTGTGTGTGAGCGCGTGTGTGTGCGTGTTTGTTTTCTTTTTACCTGCTGCTCCCCACAACACAGACATATTTAGTTCCGTATTTCGTTCAAGCATTTGTGTTCGTCTTACGTAAGAAGCGTTAATGCTAGTGTTACGTACAAACCACCCAGTACACTCTGTGAAGTGGATGGTGTTAGGAAGGGCATGCAGCTGTAGAATCCATGCCGAAAACAACAAAGGTGTTTGGTGCGGGTTTTGGCCTTGCCGACTTTTATCAAAGTTCTCAACCCATGCCAGCATGGAAAATAGATATTAAATGATGATGATGATGATGATGATGATTGTTGTTGTTATTTTTGTTATTTTTTAAATATTTCAGTTAATAGCTGGTGGAATATATAACTGCTTCCATTTCGGTATTGCCTATCAACACGGAAGATTTCAAGCGTTTTACAGTCCGCCAGGCAAGTCGAACCTTTGTACCATACCAATGACCTCTTCTAACACTCAGTACCACCTACATCAATGGCATTCGGTAGCAGTTGTCAACACTGGAACTGAAATCAGTTTAATTACTAATGGTAAAAAGGTTAATTCTAAGAAGGTATGTCTTTTTTTCTGATTGGTAGATTGGTTAGTCACTTGTTTGCTTGCTCGCTTACTTGGTTAGTCAGTTGATCGGTTAGTTGACTGGCTGGTTGGTTGGTTGGTCGGTCGGTCAGTCGGTCGGTCGGTCGGTCGGTCAGTCGGTCGGTCGGTCGGTCGGTTGGCTGGTTGGTTGGCTGGCTGGTTGGCTGGTTGGCTGGTTGGCTGGCTGGTTGGTTGGTTGGTTGGTTGATTGGTTGGCTGGTTGGTTGGTTGGTTGGTCGGTTGGCTGGTTGGTCGGTCGGTCGGTCGGTCGGTCGGTCGGTCGGTCGGTCGGTCGGTCGGTCGGTCGGTCGGTCGGTCGGTTGGCTGGTTGGTTGGCTGGTTGGTTGGCTGGTTGGTTGGCTGGTTGGTTGGTTGGTTGGTTGGTTGGTTGGTTGGCTGGTCGGTTGGTTCGTTGGTTCGTTCGTTCGTTCGTTCGTTCGTTCGTTCGTTCGTTCGTTCGTTCGTTCATTGGCTGGCTGGTTGGCTGGTTGGTTGGCTGATTGTATAATCGATTGTTAACGCTTTTTCATTAACATACACTAAGTTGTCAATTTTAAAATGTTTGTGACATACTTTTAAGTTTAGGGAGTACCGTAATATAATCGGAAACCCTAAAACTCTCAACTGTACCCATTGCTGTATTTGAAATTCAGTCCACAAACTAATGGAACACTAGCCAACACTATACAGCGCTGCTTCGGCTACATACAGTGGTGAAATATAGCAGTCTGGGAAACTTGTTCGCAAACAGAGGAACTGAGCAGCTGCACGTTAAGTCTCTTAGTCATAGAGACATCATACTGCAAGTGGCAATATATAAGGACGCTTGAACCTTCTCACAACACTGTGCCGCATTGATTCTGCCTGAGAATAATGTGAATGAGATGTCCAGCGAGTTTTATGTTAATTCAATGAATCGATAGTTCAGTTTATTGAACACCTGCATACTCATCGTCGAAACTGCCGGAGACCCATTTACATTACATGCAGAGAGACCACACACACACATACACACACACACTCATACACGCACACACACTCTCATACACACACACGTGCGTATAGGTAGATAGATACATATGCACATAAGTAGGTAACTAATACATACATACATACATACATACATACATACATACATACATACATACATACGTACGTACATACATGCATGCATGCATACATACATACATACCTACCTACCTACTTACATACATACATACATACATACATACCTACCTACATACATACATACATACCTACCTACCTACATACATACATACCTACATACATACATACATACATACATACATACATACATACATACATACATACATACATACATATGCATGCATGCATACTTAGTAATGAAACATACGTATGTACTTTATCATTTTCTTGTTTCAGTATTTGGACATGAGGACCACCTCGCAAGATTTTTAGCCGAGCAAATCCTCCCAACCAATATTCATTTTTAAGTCTGGTTTTTATTTTATGGATTTCTTTAACCGAATCAGCCAAGTTATAAGGACGTGAACGAACTAATGCCAGCTATCTAGCGGTGGTGGGACAAACACGGACACAAACACACACACACACACATATATATATAAATACATACATACATATAAATATGAATATATACATATATACATATACACATACACTCACGCATACGCACACACACATATATGCATATGTATATGCATACACACACATATGTATGTATGTATGTATGTATGTATGTATGTATGTATGTTGGACATCGAACCGTGCATGTACTCTGGATTTCCAAGACTGATGAGAGATATTTCCATGTTTCTTTGCCTTTCGCCCCCCCCCCCACCACCACCACCACCACCACCCACTCGTTAATCATTTCATTATGAAATTTCAAATGCATACCGTCTCCCAGCATTTAGCCTAACCGACCAAGGACATTTACCAGACATCCGAGATAATGCTCAGTTTTGCCTTAATTCGTTTCTTTTTCGAATATGTCATTTCCTTCCAGTCACCGACTAAAACCAAATATCTATGTTATATTCTCAGACACAGCCACACTTCTTGGCCAATGCAAACGGATTTTGGATCGGAGGTGGTCCTTGCTGTCCTGGGACTAGCTTCGGTGGCATGATCAAGGTAAATAATATTTCGAACTCAACTATTTATAAATTATACTTCGGTTTCCGATGTTGTTGTAGTTATTGTTTAAAATGTTTATCTCTACATCGGCCCTCGTAGCAAACACACACACGCATGCACACACATACACACACATACACGCACGCACACAAACACACACACACACACACACACACACACACACACACATACACACACACACGTATACACTTAGTTATGTCCGATGATTGCTAATTTACCTCTGCACTTCTGGGATGTTTTCAGCATGAAATCGTTCGGTAAACATTAATAGGTTTTTATGAGAGCATGATATTGTATCAATACTCATATATCCGTCCTATATTGGAAAACCCATTCTTATTGGAAAACCCATTCTTATTGGAAAACCCATTCTTATTGGAAAACTATATATATATATAGTAAAGATTATTTGCCAACATAATGTGGAAGTGCTTGTTAGGATGATTGTTACTGCTATTTAGTCCTAGGAAACATCGTCTCTAGCCGGCTATATGACACACTATCTGCGTCCTTATATTTTCGAACCAGGGAGTTTAGCGTCCCCACTCAGCCCAAAGCAATATCTGCGTACCAATGGTTTCTGGGTTATTTCTCTTCATCGGCAAGGAATAACGGCTCGGCTAGAGATGGCGCCTTGTTCGAAAATATAAGGATGCAGATAGTGTGTCATATAGCCAGCTAGAGACGATGTTTCCTGGGGCTAAATAACAGTAACAATCGCCCTAACTAGGACTGCCACATTATGTTGGTAAATAATCCTTTCTCTAGAGTACTGTTACTGAATGTCTCTCGTTCAGAGATTTAGGAATAATAATCTTCTATTTATTAGATCAGTGCTGTGAATCACTTTAAAAAATATATATTTCAAACAAGATTTTAGTGGCTCCATCTCTCTATCCGAGATGAGGAGAAATAACCCAGAAACCACTGGTATGCAGATATGGCTTTAAGTACAACCTTAAAGCTGACACCGCTAAGTTGACACTCTACAACGTAGAAAATTTCTGTCTCATTATTGGCTAAAAATAGGAAGTCTTTTTTCGATTTTTAAATGTCTAACTTTTTCGTCAAATTTGTTCTCCAGAATTTCATGATTTTGCAGGAATAAACGTGGAAAACTGCAACAATATAACCAATTTTCAGATCTTTTTACTTCCTTTTAAAAAATGCAGATTTTGTGAATGAAACAAACTAGATCCAAAAAGTGTAGTAAATCTAGGCACAATATGACTAAGAAAGTGGTCCGTGGGAATTTGTACTGGCGGTGCATTTGCAATAGATTTAATGAATGAACGTTTGTCAGTAAGGACAGGAAGAAAAAAAAGAAAAATCTCGGATTTTTCGCGTGCATTCAACGTATCTGACCGCCAAACCGCCGCAAACCACTTTGTTTCAGAAAAGAAAGAGGGGATGGTGGTGGAAGACCTCGAAGTTTCCTGGAACCCAGAAAAGGCAAGATTTAGCCCGAATACCACGTAACAGCTATTTGCGGTAAAGGACCCGCCGTTTGGCCAAAATTGATTCAGAACCTTTGGTCTAGATTTATCTATTAAGGAGTTGTTTAATTTCTAGACTTCTGTAATAGATTGAGACCTTTACCTCCACTGTTACTCATTTATATTTATTCACCTGTCTCGGATTTTGCCCTTCGTAAATATTATGGACCGTATATTTAATATAATGTACATGTCTGAACAGCTCAAGAGCGGATTTCTTCACTCATCTGGGTCTAGTTGTCTGCATATACCGCAGAAATATTATTCAGCTGGTACTTATGTACCAAATTTGATATTTACATAATATTGTTGTTGTTTGTGTATATTATTCCGACCTAACGAGGTGTCACAATTTAAGTACCTAATTCAACTAAATCTTACTTACACACACACACACACACACACACACACACACACACACACACACACACACACTACGCACGCGCGCACACACAAACACAGACACACACACAATAGTAACAAACAATGAGAATGAGAAATTACACGTGACCAAAACTCAAAATAATTCTACCAACGTTATGTGTGTGGAACAAGGCAGCAATGTTTGAGAAAATGTTTGTGCATTGACTGATTGAGAAATCAATTAAGTCATTTCAGGATTTATAATTTCAGTCATATTCTTTATTTTCTAGAACGTAAAAGTTTGGAACCAAGCTCTGTCAGAAAGCGATATTGCTGCTAATTTTCTGAACAATGACGTCAACGACTCTCCGGTAAGAGAGGTCATATGTCTATAAATTATTGATCCCCCTCGCTCACATTTCCTTGCCTTCTCTTCTTGCCCACTTTCCCTCCACTTTTCACTTTACTGTGTCCCTGTCATTTTTTCTCGCCCCTCCTTAATTCTTTTGTCCCTCTGCCTCTACCTCTACCTCTCTCTCTCTCTTCACTTCCTACGTGACCGTCGTTCGGCCATGTCTGATCTTTCTTTCCCTGTGCCTGTGAAACCTTGTATCTCTGCCGTAAGGCTTTATTTCCAGACACGCCAGCTTAATTTAATTCGTCCTTAGTCGAAAGACACCTGTTTTTATGTCCTGTTATTATTTCTATTGTATTTGTGTAACATTGTTCGCTTTTTTCCGTCCTTGTTTTTGTATACATTCGTTGCTTTCTTCCAAGGAATCTAATGCTTTTAGCTTAGTTTTTCCTTAGGGCTGGCCAGATTAGAGCAATATCGAGTATAATCTGCCGAAATTGCGAAGATAATCTGGGTACTCGACTGAGGAAAGAAAACTTCGAATGACCCGTCCTTGTTTTCTTTGTATCGTCTATCTGGATGTTTTGTTGTCCCGTTTTTGCATCAGCTATCTGTCCGGATGTTTTGCGTTCTTGTCCCATTTTGTATTACATATATATATATATATATATATATATATATATATGTGTGTGTGTGTGTGTGTGTGTGTGTGTGTGTGTGTGTGTGTGTGTGTGTGTGTTTGGGTGGGGTGGTGCACGCACGTCTGTGTGTGTATGTATGTTTTCAGATTATTTCCATTCCATTTCAGTCTGTTTCACACATTTGTTCTACATCCCCTTATATTGTGTATCTATGGTATATTTCTACTGTACAGATGATTAAACGTAAAAGTGATTTATAGAAGTATCGTGTGAAGATTTTGTATGTCACTGCAAGCTTTCACCTGTGTCCTTGATGGTCCTTAATATTAACAATACCGTTATATTCTTTACTTATTGGCAGGACCAAGTGTTAAAAAAAGGTTTGGTCGCTCACTACGAACTAGGGGATATTCCGAAAACAAACTGCAGTGGAATCGACCACAATAATAATGACTGGATACCAGAACACCAGTCCCAAATATCAGGTAACATTTTTCATTGATATATTTGAGCATCTGTCGTAAGTATAATTTTAAATTAGATACGGTAGTGAAGCCCGGGTTCTGAACTTCCAGGGTTTTGATGTGTATTAAACCCTCTCTTAACACCAATTTTTCCCAGGACTACTCTGACCCAGAATAGTTGCATCAGTGAATGTTTCAGTTATGGTTTACTTAGCATGTCACGAAATTCTCTCCGGAAGAAAGTCATTCACAGACATCCCAACGCACTCAGGACATATGAGACGCTTCAGCTCTTTAACTGCTCACCTAAGAGAAGATAACTCTATACAAATCCTCTATCCTGATAACTACTGGGCTTGTGTCACTGGTTGCACAAGTTTAAAGGACGAAATTATGTAACCCTGAGATAGCTGCTGACAATACAGGAAGGGTCTCAACGTTGCTATAGCTTTAGTCATCATGACGAGAAGAGATTGCAACGCGTTTAGGTAGTTCCTGTAGTTTGTATTTGGAGGAAGGCATCTCTGTTTTGTTTTGTTTTTTGTTTTTTGTTTTTTGCTGAAAAATTTTTGGTCATATGTTTATTGTATTAGAATCAATGACAGCAACAATAATAATTAAACGTATCAATATTTGTTATTGATCAATATTTTACTTCCACTTTTATCAGGACGTCACTGCAACATCAAAAGATTTGTTATTGAACCAAATACTAAAGTCTATGTCCATCACTGGAACGGAACTGCACATGGACACTTAGAAGTTGAAGCACAGGTACGTGCAAGTTTATTAGTATTATCATCAAGCTATTACATGCTAGTTTAATTAGCAGGAACGTTATCTTAATGTGTGGTGATAACAAGTTTCCTAAATCTCAAGAACGATTCCTAACATTCTGGTAGAATATACAGTAGTACTTTGCTGCAGGTCGACAATGCGAATCTCGATTCCAATATTTTTCAGGCCTTTAAGTATCATTTTTGGTGTTGCGCAAAGAACGCCAACTGCTACAGCAATAATTATCTTAGTCTTTCACAGTCTCTTCAGCTCTCTGACTAGATCCTGATATTTTTCAAACACAGATGACACTGGGGCTGAAAAATTATGTTGTGGGGAGGGACGAAAGTATAGTATCGGCAACTAGGGATGCCCAGGATATAACTGAAACTGTCGGAGAATTCAGGGAGAGAAGGAAGAACAACAAAGCAAGCAAATTGAGACAAATGAAAAGAAATGGAATTCCATGGCCAATTCATGCCACAAACCGAGAATGCTTGTTTATTTTGTCCTCTATAATCACATCTAGCTCTCTTGCTTCAGTTGCATGAACAGCCTTTATGGGAGAAGTCCAATAAGATCCTATAATTCTCATTCTCTGTCATGGCCACTGGTTCGTTTCCATACCACTTTTCTATTGTTTCGAAGCAACACACTCGGCTAACATCCCAATGCACTCTTTTGCGTACAGAATCATGCCTGAGCTTATACTGTTTTTTGTACTACTTTACTGCACTCAATCAAAAGTTAAGATCAGAAGTTATGAGAGCCACTGCCTGGTATTGCATCTGGACATTTATTATCATTATTATTATTATTATTATTATTATTATTATTATTATTATTATTATTATTATTATTATTATTATCATCAAAATCATCATTCCTGAGGTTGAAGGTAAGTGCCGGTGAAATAAAATACCTTACCGTATTTTGTCTTGCACTATTACGTTCCGAAATTCAAATTCTACTGATTTTTTTTTTTCATATACTGTAGATAATAGAATAAGTATCAATTGCGTTCTGGGGTCCGAAATATTCTGACAATGTCCCAACATTAAAATGAATGTAACTTTCTTATATTGGAGGTTATTATTACTTCACATGTAAGTCAGCGAGCTGACAGAATCCTGCATTCAAATTCCGACGAGGTCGACTTTGCCCTTCATCCTTTCGTGGTCGATAAAATAAGTACCAGTTGAACACTGGGGTCGATGTAATTGACTTTCCCAACTTCACGAAGTTGCTGGCCTTGTGCCAAAATATGATATCATTATAACTTTATATATATATCGTTAGCACGCAAGGCAAAATGCATAACGGCATTTTGTCCAGCTTTACGTTCTGAGTTCAAATTCCGCCTAGGTCGACTTTGCCTTTCATCCTTTCGGAATCAATAAGAAAAGTACCAGTTAATCAATGGAACAATGTAATCGACTAGCCCATCTCCCCGAATTTCGGACCTTATGCCAATGGGAAAAAGCATTATTACTTCATATATATTTTGTTTTGTTTTTTTGTTTTTGTTTTTGTTAGTTTGCTTCTTTTTTTTTTTTTGTTACATTAGAATATATACATTTATGGTGAACTGAACGCTAATGGTGCTGGATACCGCGGAGGTCAGAGTTCGAATAAGAATGGAGATAATGGGAGACAAGGAGATTCTTACAGCAGTAAGTATTCAACTATTCCAAATTATATATAAATCGAAACAGATGTAAAACGTTAAAAGAAAACAGCAAATATCTCGCAGAATTGAAATTACTTTTCTGATTGAATCATGTAGTTGAAATTTTCACTATTAAAAGAAATGGGACAAAATAAATTGAAAACCAGAATAGATAGATAGAAAGACGAAACTGCTCTGCACGCACTCGCTTAGTATCTGAGTGGGACAGATCCGACTATCAGCCGAGTCCATCTAAATGATTGCCCCGCTACCCTACCGTCATCAGGAGAGGGAACGTTGTTTCCCTTTTTCAATTTGGTAGACTAGGCTGAAAAGTATAACAGAGACGTTCTTCTTTGGTAGAGCCCTTATCATCTTTTTCAAGTTTTATTTGAAAATCAAAGGGAGTGAATTTATTGAAACGTAGGTGAAAGTTCCGAAAATAGCAAGGATGGATGCTACATGTATAAGTATAATAAGTCTGGAAGCTGGAGAAGGACATTAGAGAGAACGCTTGCTTTTGGTGTCCAGGAAGATCTGGGATGGTGGAATTCCTTGATTAGCCCTGCAGATTCTTCTGTTTCAGGAGGGTTGCATCAACATGACTTTATCTTTTTTATGCAGTACACCATGTATATATAATTCATTTTATTTTGTAAATATTCTATACCTTATAAACTTACATGTGACTTTTTAATAATCATCCGATGCCATGTAAATCCCCACATTTCATGTTTGTCTTTAAATCATACTTCATCTGCCGCCTTGGTTGCAAATAACAGAAATCATCATCATCACCAACAGCAGCAGCAGCAGCAGCAACGGAGACGGTAGTAGTAGTAGTTGTTGTTGTTGTTGTTGTTGTTGTTGTCGTTGTTCTGGGGTTCGTGTCCATAGCAGATAGGATTGCTGTTGTCGTTGTCGTCGTCATCGTTGCTGCTGCTGCTGCTGCTGCTGGTGATGATGATGATGATGATGATGATGATGATGATGAGGAGGAGGAGGAGGAGGAGGAGGAGGAGGAGGAGGAGGAGGAGGAGGATGTTACTACTTTTGTTGTTGCTTTGTGTAATGTGTTTTTTTATCCCTTTCTTGGTAATATATTGGTTATTGATTACAGACAAACGTGGTGAAATCTCTACGAAATCGAACGCCGGGGGAGGTGGAGGTGGTCTTGGTCAGGTCAACACGACAGATGCTGGCCGACCCGGTGGTGGAGGTAGTCACGGGACACTTGGGTAAGTGAACCACTTCCTTTCTTGTAACCTAATAACTGATTCTCTGCGTCAGAAATGCGGGACCTTTATAGAACAAGGTACCGTTTTTTCACGAGGGAAAGTTTAAGATCTGAGTACCTTTTTAGAACGAAGAGTGTTTTTAGATGAAGGGGCTTTCTTAAGACGAGTGTCCCCCTTTAAAAAGAGAAGCCTTTACTAAAACGAGTAATCTTTTTTGGCATGAGGGACCTTTTTAGAACGAGGGACTTTCTTAGTATAAGGAGCATTTTTAGAACGAGGAACTTTTTTGAATGAAGGACTTTTTTAAGAATGTGGGGCCTCTTTTAGAAAGATGAGCCTTTTTAGAACGTGGCGCCTTTTGAGAGCGAGGGATTTTTAGTACGTAGGATCTTTTTAAAACGATGGGTGTCTTTGTTGTACGTGAGACATTTTAGCATGAAGGATCTGTTTATCACGAGTGGCTTTTTTAGTGCGAGGGGTGAAGTGGAGTACTGGACGTGATGTACTCTACTAGCCACCTCTCTCGACGGGGGTTAGTGTATTTTTTGTTATTATCGTTGTTGTTGCTGAGTGAGAGAGCAGTGCATTCCATCAAAGTGACACTGGGGTAAAATATATGGAGGCCAGTATACTCATCATGACTACCCGTTTGATGAGGGTACATCAGGCACATGCATCACAACTATATGTGCGCGATATGATGACCTCATATCAAGATAAACAGCGCATGACATTGCAGGTGGGATCCAGTCATAATTTTCTTCAGGTCGAGTGGCTCATCCCGCTCTAAAGGTTCCTGAATAAAGGTTGTTTATGGTGTTGAACGAAACATCCGTGCTTCCAGAAGTGAATTACAACACATGGCTCAACACATGGCTATGATGCTAACCACTCCACTGTTTCTTCTCATAATCAGAGATGCATATATCGTCAACCACCAAGGAACATGTTCAAATGTTTAAGGTCGACTTTACCTTTCATCCTTTCGGGGTCGATAAAATAAGTACCAGTTAAACACTGGTATCGATGTAATCGACTCATCCCCTCCCCCAAAAATTACTGCCGTTGTGGAAAAATTTGAAATCATTATTATTATTGTTGTTGTTGTTGTTGTTGTTTTGTTTTTATTATTATTGTTAGTATTATTATTATTATTATACATTTTCAGACGGGGCGGTTCAGCAAGGTCGACCAAATCGGCAGGCTCTGGTGAAGCTGGCGAGATCAATAAATACAGTGGACAGTTCAGTCTTCTGTACATGGGATCAGGTGGCGGAAGTGGTGGAAATCCACTCAACATGGATCATTCTCCTAGAGGTTAGACTCGCTTATCAATTTTTTAATTCATAGGTGGAAGGGAAAGTTACTTAAGTGGATTGATGGCAAATTCAGTAATGTATTGTATAAAATACATTGTGATTTGGTTATCTGGTGTTACATACAAATCTCAAATCTCATCCAGGTTCAGGTTTTACTTCTGTGAATAGACACATTAGAACGTCTTGGACATAGTTTCGAATATCTGCAGTCTGAGATCAAATCCTATCGAAATGAACTCAACCTCGCTTTTTATCCACCCGGAGTCGAAAAAAAATGAAGAACAAACACCTTA